>NW_028125462.1:0-219446 GCF_965194825.1 Balaenoptera physalus | reverse complement strand
CTCTCTAAGCTGTGTTTTTTAGATGTTTCAGGACACACCGTACACTTCTCCAGAGTGGCTGTTGGCAATTTACATCCCGCCCATCAGTGTAGCAAGGCTCCCATTTCTCCATGGCCTGTCCTGCATTTCTGGTTTTGACACTTTTTTCAGCATGGCCCTTTTGACCGATGGGAAGCGAGACTTCTTTGTAGCGCTGATTTGCTTTCCAGGTTGCTTGGTTGGCCAAAAAGGGCGTATGCGTTTTTTCCTGAATATATTCAGGAAAAAACGCATACGCCCTTTTTGGCCAAGGGCATCATTGTCAACGTTTTGCCGCTTTTCATGTGCTTTAAAGGCGATTCGAATCTACCTCCTGAAATCTGTTTCCTGCAATTCTGCCTTGATTTCAAATCCTCTTCTTTGCCTTCCCTCAATATATTTGTGGACGAGAGTTATCATTTATAACTCTGCAGGTTTGTGAATTGCAGTGCCCTGAAGCTCCATTTTACAAGTCGGTTTTTTGGGAGCTGTCCGCAAAAGCGCCGGATGGCTTCAGGCCCTGTTCTGGTTCAGGGGGGCAGGCTGAGCCTGTGGTTAATTCTTCTTCCTGATGGGAAAATAGAGTGACCTGTGCCTGTCCCAACACCAAGAGCTAGTCTCTCATTGGTTCCCCGTCTTCCCGTTCATCCTCAGGACAAATTGCAACCTGTATGGAACAGGAGGTTAAAGGTGCTGATGCTCCAAGTAGGGAGATTGCTAGTAAAGTGGCTGGAATGGCGAACCCGAGCACAAGGAGATGAGAAATGAGGTGCGTTTTAGAAACCTTTCCCCATCACACGGTGTACCATCTTCTGGGTTTCTCATGCATGTTTTCGATGTAGGAAGATGCCCTTGAACCTGGAGATTTGGGACCCATGCGATGGGTAGCACGCAGTATTACTTTAAAGGGTCTGCGTTTGCTCACCCAACCTCACCAGACCTCTCAGCCCCAAGAGTGTCCACCCTTATGTCTCATCCAGCTGTGGGTCTAGATATGGTCAATCCAGGTTGCATCACAGCCCCTGAACGAATTGTGTAAGAATTTCTCTCTCTTTCCCTGTCTTTGTTTCATGGGTTTTTAAAAGTAATTTATTTTTATAATGGGGTTTAGCTGCTTTTCACGGCTGTGTTTAGGCCGCTTTACACCCACTTGACACACTAACAGAGAGATATCAATACATAGGTTTTAAGATTATTACTAGTCAGATATATTCTTGTGCGGTGAATCGGGCGTGTTGAGTCCAGTTCTCTGAGCAAGGAGTAGGTCTTGTCTATTCCATATTGGGTTTATGGAACGGTATCTGAGCTAATTTGAAACTCTTGTTTTATGTATCACCCCACCTCACCTTTCCCGTTAAGCAGCCATAGTGTGTTTTCTGCATGCGTGACTCTGTTCTGTTTTGTAATTCAGTTCAAGTGTAACGGTTTTTACATTCCCTCTATAAGTGACACCTTATGAGAAGTGTCCTTTTCTGTGTGACTTATTTCACTTAGAATCGTCTTACCTAAATCCACTCATCATGCTGCTACTAGCCTTATGACATTGATTTCATGGCTGAGTGATATTCCATTGTACATAAGGACCACAACTTTTTTATCCATTTTTCGCTTTCCTGGGATATTTAAGGTGGAAGGAAGTGGAGGTCCTTGTCAACAGAGCAGCCCTAAACTTTGGGGTGCTTGTGTCTTGCTGATTTTCAATTTTCCCACTTTATCCCCCCATGCGTGGAAGTGCCCTATGCTCTCTAAGCTGTGTTTTTTAGATGTTTCAGGACACACCGTACACTTCTCCAGAGTGGCTGTTGGCAATTTACATCCCGCCCATCATTGTAGCAAGGCTCCCATTTCTCCATGGCCTGTCCTGCATTTCTGGTTTTGACACTTTTTTCAGCATGGCCCTTTTGACCGATGGGAAGCGAGACTTCTTTGTAGCGCTGATTTGCCTTTCCAGGTTGCTTGGTTGGCCAAAAAGGGCGTATGCGTTTTTTCCTGAATATATTCAGGAAAAAACGCATACGCCCTTTTTGGCCAAGGGCATCATTGTCAACGTTTTGCCGCTTTTCATGTGCTTTAAAGGCGATTCGAATCTACCTCCTGAAATCTGTTTCCTGCAATTCTGCCTTGATTTCAAATCCTCTTCTTTGCCTTCCCTCAATATATTTGTGGACGAGAGTTATCATTTATAACTCTGCAGGTTTGTGAATTGCAGTGCCCTGAAGCTCCATTTTACAAGTCGCTTTTTTGGGAGCCGGCCGCAAAAGCGCAGGATGGCTTCAGGCCCTGTTCTGGTTCCGGGGGGCAGGCTGAGCCTGTGGTTAATTCTTCTTCCTGATGGGAAAATAGAGTGACCTGTGCCTGTCCCAACACCAAGAGCTAGTCTCTCATTGGTTCCCCGTCTTCCCGTTCATCCTCAGGACAAATTGCAACCTGTACGGAACAGGAGGTTAAAGGTGCTGATGCTCCAAGTAGGGAGATTGCTAGTAAAGTGGCTGGAATGGCGAACCCGAGCACAAGGAGATGAGAAATGAGGTGCGTTTTAGAAACCTTTCCCCATCACACGGTGTACCATCTTCTGGGTTTCTCATGCATGTTTTCGATGTAGGAAGATGCCCTTGAACCTGGAGATTTGGGACCCATGCGATGGGTAGCACGCAGTATTACTTTAAAGGGTCTGCGTTTGCTCACCCAACCTCACCAAACCTCTCAGCCCCAAGAGTGTCCACCCTTATGTGTCATCCAGCTGTGGGTCTAGATATGGTCAATCCAGGTTGCATCACAGCTCCTGAACGAATTGTGTAAGAATTTCTCTCTCTTTCCCTGTCTTTGTTTCATGGGTTTTTAAAAGTAATTTATTTTTATAATGGGGTTTAGCTGCTTTTCACGGCTGTGTTTATGCCGCTTTACACCCACTTGACACACTAACAGAGAGATATCAATACATAGGTTTTAAGATTATTACTAGTCAGATATATTCTTGTGCGGTGAATCGGGCGTGTTGAGTCCAGTTCTCTGAGCAAGGAGTAGGTCTTGTCTATTACATATTGGGTTTATGGAACGGTATCTGAGCTAATTTGAAACTCTTGTTTTATGTATCACCCCACCTCACCTTTCCCGTTAAGCAGCCATAGTGTGTTTTCTGCATGTGTGACTCTGTTCTGTATTGTAAGTCAGTTCAAGTGTAACGGTTTTTACATTCCCTCTATAAGTGACACCTTATGAGAAGTGTCCTTTTCTGTGTGACTTATTTCACTTAGAATCGTCTTACCTAAATCCACTCATCATGCTGCTACTAGCCTTATGACATTGATTTCATGGCTGAGTGATATTCCATTGTACATAAGGACCACAACTTTTTTATCCATTTTTCGCTTTCCTGGGATATTTAAGGTGGAAGGAAGTGGAGGTCCTTGTCAACAGAGCAGCCCTAAACTTTGGGGTGCTTGTGTCTTGCTGATTTTCAATTTTCCCACTTTATCCCCCCATGCGTGGAAGTACCCTATGCTCTCTAAGCTGTGTTTTTTAGATGTTTCAGGACACACCGTACACTTCTCCAGAGTGGCTGTTGGCAATTTACATCCCGCCCATCAGTGTAGCAAGGCTCCCATTTCTCCATGGCCTGTCCTGCATTTCTGGTTTTGACAGTTTTTTCAGCATGGCCCTTTTGACCGATGGGAAGCGAGACTTCTTTGTAGCGCTGATTTGCCTTTCCAGGTTGCTTGGTTGGCCAAAAAGGGCGTATGCGTTTTTTCCTGAATATATTCAGGAAAAAACGCATACGCCCTTTTTGGCCAAGGGCATCATTGTCAACGTTTTGCCGCTTTTCATGTGCTTTAAAGGCGATTCGAATCTACCTCCTGAAATCTGTTTCCTGCAATTCTGCCTTGATTTCAAATCCTCTTCTTTGCCTTCCCTCAATATATTTGTGGACGAGAGTTATCATTTATAACTCTGCAGGTTTGTGAATTGCAGTGCCCTGAAGCTCCATTTTACAAGTCGCTTTTTTGGGAGCCGGCCGCAAAAGCGCAGGATGGCTTCAGGCCCTGTTCTGGTTCAGGGGGGCAGGCTGAGCCTGTGGTTAATTCTTCTTCCTGATGGGAAAATAGAGTGACCTGTGCCTGTCCCAACACCAAGAGCTAGTCTCTCATTGGTTCCCCGTCTTCCCGTTCATCCTCAGGACAAATTGCAACCTGTACGGAACAGGAGGTTAAAGGTGCTGATGCTCCAAGTAGGGAGATTGCTAGTAAAGTGGCTGGAATGGCGAACCCGAGCACAAGGAGATGAGAAATGAGGTGCGTTTTAGAAACCTTTCCCCATCACACGGTGTACCATCCTCTGGGTTTCTCATGCATGTTTTCGATGTAGGAAGATGCCCTTGAACCTGGAGATTTGGGACCCATGCGATGGGTAGCACGCAGTATTACTTTAAAGGGTCTGCGTTTGCTCACCCAACCTCACCAAACCTCTCAGCCCCAAGAGTATCCACCCTTATGTCTCATCCAGCTGTGGGTCTAGATATGGTCAATCCAGGTTGCATCACAGCCCCTGAACGAATTGTGTAAGAATTTCTCTCTCTTTCCCTGTCTTTGTTTCATGGGTTTTTAAAAGTAATTTATTTTTATAATGGGGTTTAGCTGCTTTTCACGGCTGTGTTTAGGCCGCTTTACACCCACTTGACACACTAACAGAGAGATATCAATACATAGGTTTTAAGATTATTACTAGTCAGATATATTCTTGTGCGGTGAATCGGGCGTGTTGAGTCCAGTTCTCTGAGCAAGGAGTAGGTCTTGTCTATTCCATATTGGGTTTATGGAACGGTATCTGAGCTAATTTGAAACTCTTGTTTTATGTATCACCCCACCTCACCTTTCCCGTTAAGCAGCCATAGTGTGTTTTCTGCATGTGTGACTCTGTTCTGTTTTGTAATTCAGTTCAAGTGTAACGGTTTTTACATTCCCTCTATAAGTGACACCTTATGAGAAGTGTCCTTTTCTGTGTGACTTATTTCACTTAGAATCGTCTTACCTAAATCCACTCATCATGCTGCTACTAGCCTTATGACATTGATTTCATGGCTGAGTGATATTCCATTGTACATAAGGACCACAACTTTTTTATCCATTTTTCGCTTTCCTGGGATATTTAAGGTGGAAGGAAGTGGAGGTCCTTGTCAACAGAGCAGCCGTAAACTTTGGGGTGCTTGTGTCTTGCTGATTTTCAATTTTCCCACTTTATCCCCCCATGCGTGGAAGTGCCCTATGCTCTCTAAGCTGTGTTTTTTAGATGTTTCAGGACACACCGTACACTTCTCCAGAGTGGCTGTTGGCAATTTACATCCCGCCCATCAGTGTAGCAAGGCTCCCATTTCTCCATGGCCTGTCCTGCATTTCTGGTTTTGACACTTTTTTCAGCATGGCCCTTTTGACCGATGGGAAGCGAGACTTCTTTGTAGCGCTGATTTGCTTTCCAGGTTGCTTGGTTGGCCAAAAAGGGCGTATGCGTTTTTTCCTGAATATATTCAGGAAAAAACGCATACGCCCTTTTTGGCCAAGGGCATCATTGTCAACGTTTTGCCGCTTTTCATGTGCTTTAAAGGCGATTCGAATCTACCTCCTGAAATCTGTTTCCTGCAATTCTGCCTTGATTTCAAATCCTCTTCTTTGCCTTCCCTCAATATATTTGTGGACGAGAGTTATCATTTATAACTCTGCAGGTTTGTGAATTGCAGTGCCCTGAAGCTCCATTTTACAAGTCGGTTTTTTGGGAGCTGTCCGCAAAAGCGCCGGATGGCTTCAGGCCCTGTTCTGGTTCAGGGGGGCAGGCTGAGCCTGTGGTTAATTCTTCTTCCTGATGGGAAAATAGAGTGACCTGTGCCTGTCCCAACACCAAGAGCTAGTCTCTCATTGGTTCCCCGTCTTCCCGTTCATCCTCAGGACAAATTGCAACCTGTATGGAACAGGAGGTTAAAGGTGCTGATGCTCCAAGTAGGGAGATTGCTAGTAAAGTGGCTGGAATGGCGAACCCGAGCACAAGGAGATGAGAAATGAGGTGCGTTTTAGAAACCTTTCCCCATCACACGGTGTACCATCTTCTGGGTTTCTCATGCATGTTTTCGATGTAGGAAGATGCCCTTGAACCTGGAGATTTGGGACCCATGCGATGGGTAGCACGCAGTATTACTTTAAAGGGTCTGCGTTTGCTCACCCAACCTCACCAGACCTCTCAGCCCCAAGAGTGTCCACCCTTATGTCTCATCCAGCTGTGGGTCTAGATATGGTCAATCCAGGTTGCATCACAGCCCCTGAACGAATTGTGTAAGAATTTCTCTCTCTTTCCCTGTCTTTGTTTCATGGGTTTTTAAAAGTAATTTATTTTTATAATGGGGTTTAGCTGCTTTTCACGGCTGTGTTTAGGCCGCTTTACACCCACTTGACACACTAACAGAGAGATATCAATACATAGGTTTTAAGATTATTACTAGTCAGATATATTCTTGTGCGGTGAATCGGGCGTGTTGAGTCCAGTTCTCTGAGCAAGGAGTAGGTCTTGTCTATTCCATATTGGGTTTATGGAACGGTATCTGAGCTAATTTGAAACTCTTGTTTTATGTATCACCCCACCTCACCTTTCCCGTTAAGCAGCCATAGTGTGTTTTCTGCATGTGTGACTCTGTTCTGTTTTGTAATTCAGTTCAAGTGTAACGGTTTTTACATTCCCTCTATAAGTGACACCTTATGAGAAGTGTCCTTTTCTGTGTGACTTATTTCACTTAGAATCGTCTTACCTAAATCCACTCATCATGCTGCTACTAGCCTTATGACATTGATTTCATGGCTGAGTGATATTCCATTGTACATAAGGACCACAACTTTTTTATCCATTTTTCGCTTTCCTGGGATATTTAAGGTGGAAGGAAGTGGAGGTCCTTGTCAACAGAGCAGCCCTAAACTTTGGGATGCTTGTGTCTTGCTGATTTTCAATTTTCCCACTTTATCCCCCCATGCGTGGAAGTGCCCTATGCTCTCTAAGCTGTGTTTTTTAGATGTTTCAGGACACACCGTACACTTCTCCAGAGTGGCTGTTGGCAATTTACATCCCGCCCATCAGTGTAGCAAGGCTCCCATTTCTCCATGGCCTGTCCTGCATTTCTGGTTTTGACACTTTTTTCAGCATGGCCCTTTTGACCGATGGGAAGCGAGACTTCTTTGTAGCGCTGATTTGCCTTTCCAGGTTGCTTGGTTGGCCAAAAAGGGCGTATGCGTTTTTTCCTGAATATATTCAGCAAAAAACGCATACGCCTTTTTTGGCCAAGGGCATCATTGTCAACGTTTTGCCGCTTTTCATGTGCTTTAAAGGCGATTCGAATCTACCTCCTGAAATCTGTTTCCTGCAATTCTGCCTTGATTTCAAATCCTCTTCTTTGCCTTCCCTCAATATATTTGTGGACGAGAGTTATCATTTATAACTCTGCAGGTTTGTGAATTGCAGTGCCCTGAAGCTCCATTTTACAAGTCGGTTTTTTGAGAGCTGGCCGCAAAAGCGCAGGATGGCTTCAGGCCCTGTTCTGGTTCAGGGGGGCAGGCTGAGCCTGTGGTTAATTCTTCTTCCTGATGGGAAAATAGAGTGGCCTGTGCCTGTCCCAACACCAAGAGCTAGTCTCTCATTGGTTCCCCGTCTTCCCGTTCATCCTCAGGACAAATTGCAACCTGTATGGAACAGGAGGTTAAAGGTGCTGATGCTCCAAGTAGGGAGATTGCTAGTAAAGTGGCTGTAATGGTGAACCCGAGCACAAGGAGATGAGAAATGAGGTGCGATTTAGAAACCTTTCCCCATCACACGGTGTACCATCTTCTGGGTTTCTCATGCATGTTTTCGATGTAGGAAGATGCCCTTGAACCTGGAGATTTGGGACCCATGCGATGGGTAGCACGCAGTATTACTTTAAAGGGTCTGCGTTTGCTCACCCAACCTCACCAAACCTCTCAGCCCCAAGAGTGTCCACCCTTATGTCTCATCCAGCTGTGGGTCTAGATATGGTCAATCCAGGTTGCATCACAGCCCCTGAACGAATTGTGTAAGAATTTCTCTCTCTTTCCCTGTCTTTGTTTCATGGGTTTTTAAAAGTAATTTATTTTTATAATGGGGTTTAGCTGCTTTTCACGGCTGTGTTTATGCCGCTTTACACCCACTTGACACACTAACAGAGAGATATCAATACATAGGTTTTAAGATTATTTCTAGTCAGATATATTCTTGTGCGGTGAATCGGGCGTGTTGAGTCCAGTTCTCTGAGCAAGGAGTAGGTCTTGTCTATTCCATATTGGGTTTATGGAACGGTATCTGAGCTAATTTGAAACTCTTGTTTTATGTATCACCCCACCTCACCTTTCCCGTTAAGCAGCCATAGTGTGTTTTCTGCATGTGTGACTCTGTTCTGTTTTGTAATTCAGTTCAAGTGTAACGGTTTTTACATTCCCTCTATAAGTGACACCTTATGAGAAGTGTCCTTTTCTGTGTGACTTATTTCACTTAGAATCGTCTTACCTAAATCCACTCATCATGCTGCTACTAGCCTTATGACATTGATTTCATGGCTGAGTGATATTCCATTGTACATAAGGACCACAACTTTTTTATCCATTTTTCGCTTTCCTGGGATATTTAAGGTGGAAGGAAGTGGAGGTCCTTGTCAACAGAGCAGCCCTAAACTTTGGGGTGCTTGTGTCTTGCTGATTTTCAATTTTCCCACTTTATCCCCCCATGCGTGGAAGTGCCCTATGCTCTCTAAGCTGTGTTTTTTAGATGTTTCAGGACACACCGTACACTTCTCCAGAGTGGCTGTTGGCAATTTACATCCCGCCCATCAGTGTAGCAAGGCTCCCATTTCTCCATGGCCTGTCCTGCATTTCTGGTTTTGACACTTTTTTCAGCATGGCCCTTTTGACCGATGGGAAGCGAGACTTCTTTGTAGCGCTGATTTGCCTTTCCAGGTTGCTTGGTTGGCCAAAAAGGGCGTATGCGTTTTTTCCTGAATATATTCAGGAAAAAACGCATACGCCCTTTTTGGCCAAGGGCATCATTGTCAACGTTTTGCCGCTTTTCATGTGCTTTAAAGGCGATTCGAATCTACCTCCTGAAATCTGTTTCCTGCAATTCTGCCTTGATTTCAAATCCTCTTCTTTGCCTTCCCTCAATGTATTTGTGGACGAGAGTTATCATTTATAACTCTGCAGGTTTGTGAATTGCAGTGCCCTGAAGCTCCATTTTACAAGTCGCTTTTTTGGGAGCTGGCCGCAAAAGCGCCGGATGGCTTCAGGCCCTGTACTGGTTCAGGGGGGCAGGCTGAGCCTGTGGTTGATTCTTCTTCCTGATGGGAAAATAGAGTGACCTGTGCCTGTCCCAACACCAAGAGCTAGTCTCTCATTGGTTCCCCGTCTTCCCGTTCATCCTCAGGACAAATTGCAACCTGTACGGAACAGGAGGTTAAAGGTGCTGATGCTCCAAGTAGGGAGATTGCTAGTAAAGTGGCTGGAATGGCGAACCCGAACACAAGGAGATGAGAAATGAGGTGCGTTTTAGAAACCTTTCCCCATCACACGGTGTACCATCTTCTGGGTTTCTCATGCATGTTTTCGATGTAGGAAGATGCCCTTGAACCTGGAGATTTGGGACCCATGCGATGGGTAGCACGCAGTATTACTTTAAAGGGTCTGCGTTTGCTCACCCAACCTCACCAAACCTCTCAGCCCCAAGAGTGTCCACCCTTATGTCTCATCCAGCTGTGGGTCTAGATATGGTCAATCCAGGTGGCATCACAGCTCCTGAACGAATTGTGTAAGAATTTCTCTCTCTTTCCCTGTCTTTGTTTCATGGGTTTTTAAAAGTAATTTATTTTTATAATGGGGTTTAGCTGCTTTTCACGGCTGTGTTTATGCCGCTTTACACCCACTTGACACACTAACAGAGAGATATCAATACATAGGTTTTAAGATTATTACTAGTCAGATATATTCTTGTGCGGTGAATCGGGCGTGTTGAGTCCAGTTCTCTGAGCAAGGAGTAGGTCTTGTCTATTCCATATTGGGTTTATGGAACGGTATCTGAGCTAATTTGAAACTCTTGTTTTATGTATCACCCCACCTCACCTTTCCCGTTAAGCAGCCATAGTGTGTTTTCTGCATGCGTGACTCTGTTCTGTTTTGTAATTCAGTTCAAGTGTAACGGTTTTTACATTCCCTCTATAAGTGACACCTTATGAGAAGTGTCCTTTTCTGTGTGACTTATTTCACTTAGAATCGTCTTACCTAAATCCACTCATCATGCTGCTACTAGCCTTATGACATTGATTTCATGGCTGAGTGATATTCCATTGTACATAAGGACCACAACTTTTTTATCCATTTTTCGCTTTCCTGGGATATTTAAGGTGGAAGGAAGTGGAGGTCCTTGTCAACAGAGCAGCCGTAAACTTTGGGGTGCTTGTGTCTTGCTGATTTTCAATTTTCCCACTTTATCCCCCCATGCGTGGAAGTGCCCTATGCTCTCTAAGCTGTGTTTTTTAGATGTTTCAGGACACACCGTACACTTCTCCAGAGTGGCTGTTGGCAATTTACATCCCGCCCATCAGTGTAGCAAGGCTCCCATTTCTCCATGGCCTGTCCTGCATTTCTGGTTTTGACACTTTTTTCAGCATGGCCCTTTTGACCGATGGGAAGCGAGACTTCTTTGTAGCGCTGATTTGCTTTCCAGGTTGCTTGGTTGGCCAAAAAGGGCGTATGCGTTTTTTCCTGAATATATTCAGGAAAAAACGCATACGCCCTTTTTGGCCAAGGGCATCATTGTCAACGTTTTGCCGCTTTTCATGTGCTTTAAAGGCGATTCGAATCTACCTCCTGAAATCTGTTTCCTGCAATTCTGCCTTGATTTCCAATCCTCTTCTTTGCCTTCCCTCAATATATTTGTGGACGAGAGTTATCATTTATAACTCTGCAGGTTTGTGAATTGCAGTGCCCTGAAGCTCCATTTTACAAGTCGGTTTTTTGGGAGCTGTCCGCAAAAGCGCCGGATGGCTTCAGGCCCTGTTCTGGTTCAGGGGGGCAGGCTGAGCCTGTGGTTAATTCTTCTTCCTGATGGGAAAATAGAGTGACCTGTGCCTGTCCCAACACCAAGAGCTAGTCTCTCATTGGTTCCCCGTCTTCCCGTTCATCCTCAGGACAAATTGCAACCTGTATGGAACAGGAGGTTAAAGGTGCTGATGCTCCAAGTAGGGAGATTGCTAGTAAAGTGGCTGGAATGGCGAACCCGAGCACAAGGAGATGAGAAATGAGGTGCGTTTTAGAAACCTTTCCCCATCACACGGTGTACCATCTTCTGGGTTTCTCATGCATGTTTTCGATGTAGGAAGATGCCCTTGAACCTGGAGATTTGGGACCCATGCGATGGGTAGCACGCAGTATTACTTTAAAGGGTCTGCGTTTGCTCACCCAACCTCACCAGACCTCTCAGCCCCAAGAGTGTCCACCCTTATGTCTCATCCAGCTGTGGGTCTAGATATGGTCAATCCAGGTTGCATCACAGCCCCTGAACGAATTGTGTAAGAATTTCTCTCTCTTTCCCTGTCTTTGTTTCATGGGTTTTTAAAAGTAATTTATTTTTATAATGGGGTTTAGCTGCTTTTCACGGCTGTGTTTAGGCCGCTTTACACCCACTTGACACACTAACAGAGAGATATCAATACATAGGTTTTAAGATTATTACTAGTCAGATATATTCTTGTGCGGTGAATCGGGCGTGTTGAGTCCAGTTCTCTGAGCAAGGAGTAGGTCTTGTCTATTCCATATTGGGTTTATGGAACGGTATCTGAGCTAATTTGAAACTCTTGTTTTATGTATCACCCCACCTCACCTTTCCCGTTAAGCAGCCATAGTGTGTTTTCTGCATGTGTGACTCTGTTCTGTTTTGTAATTCAGTTCAAGTGTAACGGTTTTTACATTCCCTCTATAAGTGACACCTTATGAGAAGTGTCCTTTTCTGTGTGACTTATTTCACTTAGAATCGTCTTACCTAAATCCACTCATCATGCTGCTACTAGCCTTATGACATTGATTTCATGGCTGAGTGATATTCCATTGTACATAAGGACCACAACTTTTTTATCCATTTTTCGCTTTCCTGGGATATTTAAGGTGGAAGGAAGTGGAGGTCCTTGTCAACAGAGCAGCCCTAAACTTTGGGGTGCTTGTGTCTTGCTGATTTTCAATTTTCCCACTTTATCCCCCCATGCGTGGAAGTGCCCTATGCTCTCTAAGCTGTGTTTTTTAGATGTTTCAGGACACACCGTACACTTCTCCAGAGTGGCTGTTGGCAATTTACATCCCGCCCATCAGTGTAGCAAGGCTCCCATTTCTCCATGGCCTGTCCTGCATTTCTGGTTTTGACACTTTTTTCAGCATGGCCCTTTTGACCGATGGGAAGCGAGACTTCTTTGTAGCGCTGATTTGCCTTTCCAGGTTGCTTGGTTGGCCAAAAAGGGCGTATGCGTTTTTTCCTGAATATATTCAGGAAAAAACGCATACGCCCTTTTTGGCCAAGGGCATCATTGTCAACGTTTTGCCGCTTTTCATGTGCTTTAAAGGCGATTCGAATCTACCTCCTGAAATCTGTTTCCTGCAATTCTGCCTTGATTTCAAATCCTCTTCTTTGCCTTCCCTCAATATATTTGTGGACGAGAGTTATCATTTATAACTCTGCAGGTTTGTGAATTGCACTGCCCTGAAGCTCCATTTTACAAGTCGTTTTTTTGGGAGCTGGCCGCAAAAGCGCAGGATGGCTTCAGGCCCTGTTCTGGTTCAGGGGGGCAGGCTGAGCCTGTGGTTAATTCTTCTTCCTGATGGGAAAATAGAGTGGCCTGTGCCTGTCCCAACACCAAGAGCTAGTCTCTCATTGGTTCCCCGTCTTCCCGTTCATCCTCAGGACAAATTGCAACCTGTACGGAACAGGAGGTTAAAGGTGCTGATGCTCCAAGTAGGGAGATTGCTAGTAAAGTGGCTGGAATGGCGAACCCGAACACAAGGAGATGAGAAATGAGGTGCGTTTTAGAAACCTTTCCCCATCACACGGTGTACCATCTTCTGGGTTTCTCATGCATGTTTTCGATGTAGGAAGATGCCCTTGAACCTGGAGATTTGGGACCCATGCGATGGGTAGCACGCAGTATTACTTTAAAGGGTCTGCGTTTGCTCACCCAACCTCACCAAACCTCTCAGCCCCAAGAGTGTCCACCCTTATGTCTCATCCAGCTGTGGGTCTAGATATGGTCAATCCAGGTTGCATCACAGCCCCTGAACGAATTGTGTAAGAATTTCTCTCTCTTTCCCTGTCTTTGTTTCATGGGTTTTTAAAAGTAATTTATTTTTATAATGGGGTTTAGCTGCTTTTCACGGCTGTGTTTATGCCGCTTTACACCCACTTGACACACTAACAGAGAGATATCAATACATAGGTTTTAAGATTATTACTAGTCAGATATATTCTTGTGCGGTGAATCGGGCGTGTTGAGTCCAGTTCTCTGAGCAAGGAGTAGGTCTTGTCTATTCCATATTGGGTTTATGGAACGGTATCTGAGCTAATTTGAAACTCTTGTTTTATGTATCACCCCACCTCACCTTTCCCGTTAAGCAGCCATAGTGTGTTTTCTGCATGTGTGACTCTGTTCTGTTTTGTAATTCAGTTCAAGTGTAACGGTTTTTACATTCCCTCTATAAGTGACACCTTATGAGAAGTGTCCTTTTCTGTGTGACTTATTTCACTTAGAATCGTCTTACCTAAATCCACTCATCATGCTGCTACTAGCCTTATGACATTGATTTCATGGCTGAGTGATATTCCATTGTACATAAGGACCACAACTTTTTTATCCATTTTTCGCTTTCCTGGGATATTTAAGGTGGAAGGAAGTGGAGGTCCTTGTCAACAGAGCAGCCCTAAACTTTGGGATGCTTGTGTCTTGCTGATTTTCAATTTTCCCACTTTATCCCCCCATGCGTGGAAGTGCCCTATGCTCTCTAAGCTGTGTTTTTTAGATGTTTCAGGACACACCGTACACTTCTCCAGAGTGGCTGTTGGCAATTTACATCCCGCCCATCAGTGTAGCAAGGCTCCCATTTCTCCATGGCCTGTCCTGCATTTCTGGTTTTGACACTTTTTTCAGCATGGCCCTTTTGACCGATGGGAAGCGAGACTTCTTTGTAGCGCTGATTTGCCTTTCCAGGTTGCTTGGTTGGCCAAAAAGGGCGTATGCGTTTTTTCCTGAATATATTCAGGAAAAAACGCATACGCCTTTTTTGGCCAAGGGCATCATTGTCAACGTTTTGCCGCTTTTCATGTGCTTTAAAGGCGATTCGAATCTACCTCCTGAAATCTGTTTCCTGCAATTCTGCCTTGATTTCAAATCCTCTTCTTTGCCTTCCCTCAATATATTTGTGGACGAGAGTTATCATTTATAACTCTGCAGGTTTGTGAATTGCAGTGCCCTGAAGCTCCATTTTACAAGTCGGTTTTTTGAGAGCTGGCCGCAAAAGCGCAGGATGGCTTCAGGCCCTGTTCTGGTTCAGGGGGGCAGGCTGAGCCTGTGGTTAATTCTTCTTCCTGATGGGAAAATAGAGTGGCCTGTGCCTGTCCCAACACCAAGAGCTAGTCTCTCATTGGTTCCCCGTCTTCCCGTTCATCCTCAGGACAAATTGCAACCTGTATGGAACAGGAGGTTAAAGGTGCTGATGCTCCAAGTAGGGAGATTGCTAGTAAAGTGGCTGTAATGGTGAACCCGAGCACAAGGAGATGAGAAATGAGGTGCGATTTAGAAACCTTTCCCCATCACACGGTGTACCATCTTCTGGGTTTCTCATGCATGTTTTCGATGTAGGAAGATGCCCTTGAACCTGGAGATTTGGGACCCATGCGATGGGTAGCACGCAGTATTACTTTAAAGGGTCTGCGTTTGCTCACCCAACCTCACCAAACCTCTCAGCCCCAAGAGTGTCCACCCTTATGTCTCATCCAGCTGTGGGTCTAGATATGGTCAATCCAGGTTGCATCACAGCCCCTGAACGAATTGTGTAAGAATTTCTCTCTCTTTCCCTGTCTTTGTTTCATGGGTTTTTAAAAGTAATTTATTTTTATAATGGGGTTTAGCTGCTTTTCACGGCTGTGTTTATGCCGCTTTACACCCACTTGACACACTAACAGAGAGATATCAATACATAGGTTTTAAGATTATTTCTAGTCAGATATATTCTTGTGCGGTGAATCGGGCGTGTTGAGTCCAGTTCTCTGAGCAAGGAGTAGGTCTTGTCTATTGCATATTGGGTTTATGGAACGGTATCTGAGCTAATTTGAAACTCTTGTTTTATGTATCACCCCACCTCACCTTTCCCGTTAAGCAGCCATAGTGTGTTTTCTGCATGTGTGACTCTGTTCTGTTTTGTAATTCAGTTCAAGTGTAACGGTTTTTACATTCCCTCTATAAGTGACACCTTATGAGAAGTGTCCTTTTCTGTGTGACTTATTTCACTTAGAATCGTCTTACCTAAATCCACTCATCATGCTGCTACTAGCCTTATGACATTGATTTCATGGCTGAGTGATATTCCATTGTACATAAGGACCACAACTTTTTTATCCATTTTTCGCTTTCCTGGGATATTTAAGGTGGAAGGAAGTGGAGGTCCTTGTCAACAGAGCAGCCCTAAACTTTGGGGTGCTTGTGTCTTGCTGATTTTCAATTTTCCCACTTTATCCCCCCATGCGTGGAAGTGCCCTATGCTCTCTAAGCTGTGTTTTTTAGATGTTTCAGGACACACCGTACACTTCTCCAGAGTGGCTGTTGGCAATTTACATCCCGCCCATCAGTGTAGCAAGGCTCCCATTTCTCCATGGCCTGTCCTGCATTTCTGGTTTTGACACTTTTTTCAGCATGGCCCTTTTGACCGATGGGAAGCGAGACTTCTTTGTAGCGCTGATTTGCCTTTCCAGGTTGCTTGGTTGGCCAAAAAGGGCGTATGCGTTTTTTCCTGAATATATTCAGGAAAAAACGCATACGCCCTTTTTGGCCAAGGGCATCATTGTCAACGTTTTGCCGCTTTTCATGTGCTTTAAAGGCGATTCGAATCTACCTCCTGAAATCTGTTTCCTGCAATTCTGCCTTGATTTCAAATCCTCTTCTTTGCCTTCCCTCAATGTATTTGTGGACGAGAGTTATCATTTATAACTCTGCAGGTTTGTGAATTGCAGTGCCCTGAAGCTCCATTTTACAAGTCGCTTTTTTGGGAGCTGGCCGCAAAAGCGCCGGATGGCTTCAGGCCCTGTACTGGTTCAGGGGGGCAGGCTGAGCCTGTGGTTGATTCTTCTTCCTGATGGGAAAATAGAGTGACCTGTGCCTGTCCCAACACCAAGAGCTAGTCTCTCATTGGTTCCCCGTCTTCCCGTTCATCCTCAGGACAAATTGCAACCTGTACGGAACAGGAGGTTAAAGGTGCTGATGCTCCAAGTAGGGAGATTGCTAGTAAAGTGGCTGGAATGGCGAACCCGAACACAAGGAGATGAGAAATGAGGTGCGTTTTAGAAACCTTTCCCCATCACACGGTGTACCATCTTCTGGGTTTCTCATGCATGTTTTCGATGTAGGAAGATGCCCTTGAACCTGGAGATTTGGGACCCATGCGATGGGTAGCACGCAGTATTACTTTAAAGGGTCTGCGTTTGCTCACCCAACCTCACCAAACCTCTCAGCCCCAAGAGTGTCCACCCTTATGTCTCATCCAGCTGTGGGTCTAGATATGGTCAATCCAGGTGGCATCACAGCTCCTGAACGAATTGTGTAAGAATTTCTCTCTCTTTCCCTGTCTTTGTTTCATGGGTTTTTAAAAGTAATTTATTTTTATAATGGGGTTTAGCTGCTTTTCACGGCTGTGTTTATGCCGCTTTACACCCACTTGACACACTAACAGAGAGATATCAATACATAGGTTTTAAGATTATTACTAGTCAGATATATTCTTGTGCGGTGAATCGGGCGTGTTGAGTCCAGTTCTCTGAGCAAGGAGTAGGTCTTGTCTATTACATATTGGGTTTATGGAACGGTATCTGAGCTAATTTGAAACTCTTGTTTTATGTATCACCCCACCTCACCTTTCCCGTTAAGCAGCCATAGTGTGTTTTCTGCATGCGTGACTCTGTTCTGTTTTGTAATTCAGTTCAAGTGTAACGGTTTTTACATTCCCTCTATAAGTGACACCTTATGAGAAGTGTCCTTTTCTGTGTGACTTATTTCACTTAGAATCGTCTTACCTAAATCCACTCATCATGCTGCTACTAGCCTTATGACATTGATTTCATGGCTGAGTGATATTCCATTGTACATAAGGACCACAACTTTTTTATCCATTTTTCGCTTTCCTGGGATATTTAAGGTGGAAGGAAGTGGAGGTCCTTGTCAACAGAGCAGCCCTAAACTTTGGGGTGCTTGTGTCTTGCTGATTTTCAATTTTCCCACTTTATCCCCCCATGCGTGGAAGTGCCCTATGCTCTCTAAGCTGTGTTTTTTAGATGTTTCAGGACACACCGTACACTTCTCCAGAGTGGCTGTTGGCAATTTACATCCCGCCCATCATTGTAGCAAGGCTCCCATTTCTCCATGGCCTGTCCTGCATTTCTGGTTTTGACACTTTTTTCAGCATGGCCCTTTTGACCGATGGGAAGCGAGACTTCTTTGTAGCGCTGATTTGCCTTTCCAGGTTGCTTGGTTGGCCAAAAAGGGCGTATGCGTTTTTTCCTGAATATATTCAGGAAAAAACGCATACGCCCTTTTTGGCCAAGGGCATCATTGTCAACGTTTTGCCGCTTTTCATGTGCTTTAAAGGCGATTCGAATCTACCTCCTGAAATCTGTTTCCTGCAATTCTGCCTTGATTTCAAATCCTCTTCTTTGCCTTCCCTCAATATATTTGTGGACGAGAGTTATCATTTATAACTCTGCAGGTTTGTGAATTGCAGTGCCCTGAAGCTCCATTTTACAAGTCGCTTTTTTGGGAGCCGGCCGCAAAAGCGCAGGATGGCTTCAGGCCCTGTTCTGGTTCCGGGGGGCAGGCTGAGCCTGTGGTTAATTCTTCTTCCTGATGGGAAAATAGAGTGACCTGTGCCTGTCCCAACACCAAGAGCTAGTCTCTCATTGGTTCCCCGTCTTCCCGTTCATCCTCAGGACAAATTGCAACCTGTACGGAACAGGAGGTTAAAGGTGCTGATGCTCCAAGTAGGGAGATTGCTAGTAAAGTGGCTGGAATGGCGAACCCGAGCACAAGGAGATGAGAAATGAGGTGCGTTTTAGAAACCTTTCCCCATCACACGGTGTACCATCTTCTGGGTTTCTCATGCATGTTTTCGATGTAGGAAGATGCCCTTGAACCTGGAGATTTGGGACCCATGCGATGGGTAGCACGCAGTATTACTTTAAAGGGTCTGCGTTTGCTCACCCAACCTCACCAAACCTCTCAGCCCCAAGAGTGTCCACCCTTATGTGTCATCCAGCTGTGGGTCTAGATATGGTCAATCCAGGTTGCATCACAGCTCCTGAACGAATTGTGTAAGAATTTCTCTCTCTTTCCCTGTCTTTGTTTCATGGGTTTTTAAAAGTAATTTATTTTTATAATGGGGTTTAGCTGCTTTTCACGGCTGTGTTTATGCCGCTTTACACCCACTTGACACACTAACAGAGAGATATCAATACATAGGTTTTAAGATTATTACTAGTCAGATATATTCTTGTGCGGTGAATCGGGCGTGTTGAGTCCAGTTCTCTGAGCAAGGAGTAGGTCTTGTCTATTACATATTGGGTTTATGGAACGGTATCTGAGCTAATTTGAAACTCTTGTTTTATGTATCACCCCACCTCACCTTTCCCGTTAAGCAGCCATAGTGTGTTTTCTGCATGCGTGACTCTGTTCTGTTTTGTAAGTCAGTTCAAGTGTAACGGTTTTTACATTCCCTCTATAAGTGACACCTTATGAGAAGTGTCCTTTTCTGTGTGACTTATTTCACTTAGAATCGTCTTACCTAAATCCACTCATCATGCTGCTACTAGCCTTATGACATTGATTTCATGGCTGAGTGATATTCCATTGTACATAAGGACCACAACTTTTTTATCCATTTTTCGCTTTCCTGGGATATTTAAGGTGGAAGGAAGTGGAGGTCCTTGTCAACAGAGCAGCCCTAAACTTTGGGGTGCTTGTGTCTTGCTGATTTTCAATTTTCCCACTTTATCCCCCCATGCGTGGAAGTGCCCTATGCTCTCTAAGCTGTGTTTTTTAGATGTTTCAGGACACACCGTACACTTCTCCAGAGTGGCTGTTGGCAATTTACCTCCCGCCCATCAGTGTAGCAAGGCTCCCATTTCTCCATGGCCTGTCCTGCATTTCTGGTTTTGACAGTTTTTTCAGCATGGCCCTTTTGACCGATGGGAAGCGAGACTTCTTTGTAGCGCTGATTTGCCTTTCCAGGTTGCTTGGTTGGCCAAAAAGGGCGTATGCGTTTTTTCCTGAATATATTCAGGAAAAAACGCATACGCCCTTTTTGGCCAAGGGCATCATTGTCAACGTTTTGCCGCTTTTCATGTGCTTTAAAGGCGATTCGAATCTACCTCCTGAAATCTGTTTCCTGCAATTCTGCCTTGATTTCAAATCCTCTTCTTTGCCTTCCCTCAATATATTTGTGGACGAGAGTTATCATTTATAACTCTGCAGGTTTGTGAATTGCAGTGCCCTGAAGCTCCATTTTACAAGTCGCTTTTTTGGGAGCCGGCCGCAAAAGCGCAGGATGGCTTCAGGCCCTGTTCTGGTTCAGGGGGGCAGGCTGAGCCTGTGGTTAATTCTTCTTCCTGATGGGAAAATAGAGTGACCTGTGCCTGTCCCAACACCAAGAGCTAGTCTCTCATTGGTTCCCCGTCTTCCCGTTCATCCTCAGGACAAATTGCAACCTGTACGGAACAGGAGGTTAAAGGTGCTGATGCTCCAAGTAGGGAGATTGCTAGTAAAGTGGCTGGAATGGCGAACCCGAGCACAAGGAGATGAGAAATGAGGTGCGTTTTAGAAACCTTTCCCCATCACACGGTGTACCATCCTCTGGGTTTCTCATGCATGTTTTCGATGTAGGAAGATGCCCTTGAACCTGGAGATTTGGGACCCATGCGATGGGTAGCACGCAGTATTACTTTAAAGGGTCTGCGTTTGCTCACCCAACCTCACCAAACCTCTCAGCCCCAAGAGTATCCACCCTTATGTCTCATCCAGCTGTGGGTCTAGATATGGTCAATCCAGGTTGCATCACAGCCCCTGAACGAATTGTGTAAGAATTTCTCTCTCTTTCCCTGTCTTTGTTTCATGGGTTTTTAAAAGTAATTTATTTTTATAATGGGGTTTAGCTGCTTTTCACGGCTGTGTTTAGGCCGCTTTACACCCACTTGACACACTAACAGAGAGATATCAATACATAGGTTTTAAGATTATTACTAGTCAGATATATTCTTGTGCGGTGAATCGGGCGTGTTGAGTCCAGTTCTCTGAGCAAGGAGTAGGTCTTGTCTATTCCATATTGGGTTTATGGAACGGTATCTGAGCTAATTTGAAACTCTTGTTTTATGTATCACCCCACCTCACCTTTCCCGTTAAGCAGCCATAGTGTGTTTTCTGCATGTGTGACTCTGTTCTGTTTTGTAATTCAGTTCAAGTGTAACGGTTTTTACATTCCCTCTATAAGTGACACCTTATGAGAAGTGTCCTTTTCTGTGTGACTTATTTCACTTAGAATCGTCTTACCTAAATCCACTCATCATGCTGCTACTAGCCTTATGACATTGATTTCATGGCTGAGTGATATTCCATTGTACATAAGGACCACAACTTTTTTATCCATTTTTCGCTTTCCTGGGATATTTAAGGTGGAAGGAAGTGGAGGTCCTTGTCAACAGAGCAGCCCTAAACTTTGGGGTGCTTGTGTCTTGCTGATTTTCAATTTTCCCACTTTATCCCCCCATGCGTGGAAGTGCCCTATGCTCTCTAAGCTGTGTTTTTTAGATGTTTCAGGACACACCGTACACTTCTCCAGAGTGGCTGTTGGCAATTTACATCCCGCCCATCAGTGTAGCAAGGCTCCCATTTCTCCATGGCCTGTCCTGCATTTCTGGTTTTGACACTTTTTTCAGCATGGCCCTTTTGACCGATGGGAAGCGAGACTTCTTTGTAGCGCTGATTTGCCTTTCCAGGTTGCTTGGTTGGCCAAAAAGGGCGTATGCGGTTTTTCCTGAATATATTCAGGAAAAAACGCATACGCCCTTTTTGGCCAAGGGCATCATTGTCAACGTTTTGCCGCTTTTCATGTGCTTTAAAGGCGATTCGAATCTACCTCCTGAAATCTGTTTCCTGCAATTCTGCCTTGATTTCAAATCCTCTTCTTTGCCTTCCCTCAATATATTTGTGGACGAGAGTTATCATTTATAACTCTGCAGGTTTGTGAATTGCAGTGCCCTGAAGCTCCATTTTACAAGTCGCTTTTTTGGGAGCCGGCCGCAAAAGCGCAGGATGGCTTCAGGCCCTGTTCTGGTTCAGGGGGGCAGGCTGAGCCTGTGGTTAATTCTTCTTCCTGATGGGAAAATAGAGTGACCTGTGCCTGTCCCAACACCAAGAGCTAGTCTCTCATTGGTTCCCCGTCTTCCCGTTCATCCTCAGGACAAATTGCAACCTGTACGGAACAGGAGGTTAAAGGTGCTGATGCTCCAAGTAGGGAGATTGCTAGTAAAGTGGCTGGAATGGCGAACCCGAGCACAAGGAGATGAGAAATGAGGTGCGTTTTAGAAACCTTTCCCCATCACACGGTGTACCATCCTCTCGGTTTCTCATGCATGTTTTCGATGTAGGAAGATGCCCTTGAACCTGGAGATTTGGGACCCATGCGATGGGTAGCACGCAGTATTACTTTAAAGGGTCTGCGTTTGCTCACCCAACCTCACCAAACCTCTCAGCCCCATGAGTATCCACCCTTATGTCTCATCCAGCTGTGGGTCTAGATATGGTCAATCCAGGTTGCATCACAGCCCCTGAACGAATTGTGTAAGAATTTCTCTCTCTTTCCCTGTCTTTGTTTCATGGGTTTTTAAAAGTAATTTATTTTTATAATGGGGTTTAGCTGCTTTTCACGGCTGTGTTTAGGCCGCTTTACACCCACTTGACACACTAACAGAGAGATATCAATACATAGGTTTTAAGATTATTACTAGTCAGATATATTCTTGTGCGGTGAATCGGGCGTGTTGAGTCCAGTTCTCTGAGCAAGGAGTAGGTCTTGTCTATTCCATATTGGGTTTATGGAACGGTATCTGAGCTAATTTGAAACTCTTGTTTTATGTATCACCCCACCTCACCTTTCCCGTTAAGCAGCCATAGTGTGTTTTCTGCATGTGTGACTCTGTTCTGTTTTGTAATTCAGTTCAAGTGTAACGGTTTTTACATTCCCTCTATAAGTGACACCTTATGAGAAGTGTCCTTTTCTGTGTGACTTATTTCACTTAGAATCGTCTTACCTAAATCCACTCATCATGCTGCTACTAGCCTTATGACATTGATTTCATGGCTGAGTGATATTCCATTGTACATAAGGACCACAACTTTTTTATCCATTTTTCGCTTTCCTGGGATATTTAAGGTGGAAGGAAGTGGAGGTCCTTGTCAACAGAGCAGCCCTAAACTTTGGGGTGCTTGTGTCTTGCTGATTTTCAATTTTCCCACTTTATCCCCCCATGCGTGGAAGTGCCCTATGCTCTCTAAGCTGTGTTTTTTAGATGTTTCAGGACACACCGTACACTTCTCCAGAGTGGCTGTTGGCAATTTACATCCCGCCCATCAGTGTAGCAAGGCTCCCATTTCTCCATGGCCTGTCCTGCATTTCTGGTTTTGACACTTTTTTCAGCATGGCCCTTTTGACCGATGGGAAGCGAGACTTCTTTGTAGCGCTGATTTGCCTTTCCAGGTTGCTTGGTTGGCCAAAAAGGGCGTATGCGTTTTTTCCTGAATATATTCAGGAAAAAACGCATACGCCCTTTTTGGCCAAGGGCATCATTGTCAACGTTTTGCCGCTTTTCATGTGCTTTAAAGGCGATTCGAATCTACCTCCTGAAATCTGTTTCCTGCAATTCTGCCTTGATTTCAAATCCTCTTCTTTGCCTTCCCTCAATATATTTGTGGACGAGAGTTATCATTTATAACTCTGCAGGTTTGTGAATTGCAGTGCCCTGAAGCTCCATTTTACAAGTCGCTTTTTTGGGAGCTGGCCGCAAAAGCGCCGGATGGCTTCAGGCCCTGTTCTGGTTCAGGGGGGCAGGCTGAGCCTGTGGTTGATTCTTCTTCCTGATGGGAAAATAGAGTGACCTGTGCCTGTCCCAACACCAAGAGCTAGTCTCTCATTGGTTCCCCGTCTTCCCGTTCATCCTCAGGACAAATTGCAACCTGTACGGAACAGGAGGTTAAAGGTGCTGATGCTCCAAGTAGGGAGATTGCTAGTAAAGTGGCTGGAATGGCGAACCCGAACACAAGGAGATGAGAAATGAGGTGCGTTTTAGAAACCTTTCCCCATCACACGGTGTACCATCTTCTGGGTTTCTCATGCATGTTTTCGATGTAGGAAGATGCCCTTGAACCTGGAGATTTGGGACCCATGCGATGGGTAGCACGCAGTATTACTTTAAAGGGTCTGCGTTTGCTCACCCAACCTCACCAAACCTCTCAGCCCCAAGAGTGTCCACCCTTATGTCTCATCCAGCTGTGGGTCTAGATATGGTCAATCCAGGTTGCATCACAGCTCCTGAACGAATTGTGTAAGAATTTCTCTCTCTTTCCCTGTCTTTGTTTCATGGGTTTTTAAAAGTAATTTATTTTTATAATGGGGTTTAGCTGCTTTTCACGGCTGTGTTTATGCCGCTTTACACCCACTTGACACACTAACAGAGAGATATCAATACATAGGTTTTAAGATTATTACTAGTCAGATATATTCTTGTGCGGTGAATCGGGCGTGTTGAGTCCAGTTCTCTGAGCAAGGAGTAGGTCTTGTCTATTACATATTGGGTTTATGGAACGGTATCTGAGCTAATTTGAAACTCTTGTTTTATGTATCACCCCACCTCACCTTTCCCGTTAAGCAGCCATAGTGTGTTTTCTGCATGCGTGACTCTGTTCTGTTTTGTAATTCAGTTCAAGTGTAACGGTTTTTACATTCCCTCTATAAGTGACACCTTATGAGAAGTGTCCTTTTCTGTGTGACTTATTTCACTTAGAATCGTCTTACCTAAATCCACTCATCATGCTGCTACTAGCCTTATGACATTGATTTCATGGCTGAGTGATATTCCATTGTACATAAGGACCACAACTTTTTTATCCATTTTTCGCTTTCCTGGGATATTTAAGGTGGAAGGAAGTGGAGGTCCTTGTCAACAGAGCAGCCCTAAACTTTGGGGTGCTTGTGTCTTGCTGATTTTCAATTTTCCCACTTTATCCCCCCATGCGTGGAAGTGCCCTATGCTCTCTAAGCTGTGTTTTTTAGATGTTTCAGGACACACCGTACACTTCTCCAGAGTGGCTGTTGGCAATTTACATCCCGCCCATCAGTGTAGCAAGGCTCCCATTTCTCCATGGCCTGTCCTGCATTTCTGGTTTTGACACTTTTTTCAGCATGGCCCTTTTGACCGATGGGAAGCGAGACTTCTTTGTAGCGCTGATTTGCCTTTCCAGGTTGCTTGGTTGGCCAAAAAGGGCGTATGCGTTTTTTCCTGAATATATTCAGGAAAAAACGCATACGCCCTTTTTGGCCAAGGGCATCATTGTCAACGTTTTGCCACTTTTCATGTGCTTTAAAGGCGATTCGAATCTACCTCCTGAAATCTGTTTCCTGCAATTCTGCCTTGATTTCAAATCCTCTTCTTTGCCTTCCCTCAATATATTTGTGGACGAGAGTTATCATTTATAACTCTGCAGGTTTGTGAATTGCAGTGCCCTGAAGCTCCATTTTACAAGTCGCTTTTTTGGGAGCCGGCCGCAAAAGCGCAGGATGGCTTCAGGCCCTGTTCTGGTTCCGGGGGGCAGGCTGAGCCTGTGGTTAATTCTTCTTCCTGATGGGAAAATAGAGTGACCTGTGCCTGTCCCAACACCAAGAGCTAGTCTCTCATTGGTTCCCCGTCTTCCCGTTCATCCTCAGGACAAATTGCAACCTGTACGGAACAGGAGGTTAAAGGTGCTGATGCTCCAAGTAGGGAGATTGCTAGTAAAGTGGCTGGAATGGCGAACCCGAGCACAAGGAGATGAGAAATGAGGTGCGTTTTAGAAACCTTTCCCCATCACACGGTGTACCATCTTCTGGGTTTCTCATGCATGTTTTCGATGTAGGAAGATGCCCTTGAACCTGGAGATTTGGGACCCATGCGATGGGTAGCACGCAGTATTACTTTAAAGGGTCTGCGTTTGCTCACCCAACCTCACCAAACCTCTCAGCCCCAAGAGTGTCCACCCTTATGTCTCATCCAGCTGTGGGTCTAGATATGGTCAATCCAGGTTGCATCACAGCTCCTGAACGAATTGTGTAAGAATTTCTCTCTCTTTCCCTGTCTTTGTTTCATGGGTTTTTAAAAGTAATTTATTTTTATAATGGGGTTTAGCTGCTTTTCACGGCTGTGTTTATGCCGCTTTACACCCACTTGACACACTAACAGAGAGATATCAATACATAGGTTTTAAGACTATTACTAGTCAGATATATTCTTGTGCGGTGAATCGGGAGTGTTGAGTCCAGTTCTCTGAGCAAGGAGTAGGTCTTGTCTATTACATATTGGGTTTATGGAACGGTATCTGAGCTAATTTGAAACTCTTGTTTTATGTATCACCCCACCTCACCTTTCCCGTTAAGCAGCCATAGTGTGTTTTCTGCATGTGTGACTCTGTTCTGTTTTGTAATTCAGTTCAAGTGTAACGGTTTTTACATTCCCTCTATAAGTGACACCTTATGAGAAGTGTCCTTTTCTGTGTGACTTATTTCACTTAGAATCGTCTTACCTAAATCCACTCATCATGCTGCTACTAGCCTTATGACATTGATTTCATGGCTGAGTGATATTCCATTGTACATAAGGACCACAACTTTTTTATCCATTTTTCGCTTTCCTGGGATATTTAAGGTGGAATGAAGTGGAGGTCCTTGTCAACAGAGCAGCCCTAAACTTTGGGGTGCTTGTGTCTTGCTGATTTTCAATTTTCCCACTTTATCCCCCCATGCGTGGAAGTGCCCTATGCTCTCTAAGCTGTGTTTTTTAGATGTTTCAGGACACACCGTACACTTCTCCAGAGTGGCTGTTGGCAATTTACATCCCGCCCATCAGTGTAGCAAGGCTCCCATTTCTCCATGGCCTGTCCTGCATTTCTGGTTTTGACACTTTTTTCAGCATGGCCCTTTTGACCGATGGGAAGCGAGACTTCTTTGTAGCGCTGATTTGCCTTTCCAGGTTGCTTGGTTGGCCAAAAAGGGCGTATGCGTTTTTTCCTGAATATATTCAGGAAAAAACGCATACGCCCTTTTTGGCCAAGGGCATCATTGTCAACGTTTTGCCGCTTTTCATGTGCTTTAAAGGCGATTCGAATCTACCTCCTGAAATCTGTTTCCTGCAATTCTGCCTTGATTTCAAATCCTCTTCTTTGCCTTCCCTCAATATATTTGTGGACGAGAGTTATCATTTATAACTCTGCAGGTTTGTGAATTGCAGTGCCCTGAAGCTCCATTTTACAAGTCGCTTTTTTGGGAGCCGGCCGCAAAAGCGCAGGATGGCTTCAGGCCCTGTTCTGGTTCCGGGGGGCAGGCTGAGCCTGTGGTTAATTCTTCTTCCTGATGGGAAAATAGAGTGACCTGTGCCTGTCCCAACACCAAGAGCTAGTCTCTCATTGGTTCCCCGTCTTCCCGTTCATCCTCAGGACAAATTGCAACCTGTACGGAACAGGAGGTTAAAGGTGCTGATGCTCCAAGTAGGGAGATTGCTAGTAAAGTGGCTGGAATGGCGCACCCGAGCACAAGGAGATGAGAAATGAGGTGCGTTTTAGAAACCTTTCCCCATCACACGGTGTACCATCTTCTGGGTTTCTCATGCATGTTTTCGATGTAGGAAGATGCCCTTGAACCTGGAGATTTGGGACCCATGCGATGGGTAGCACGCAGTATTACTTTAAAGGGTCTGCGTTTGCTCACCCAACCTCACCAAACCTCTCAGCCCCAAGAGTGTCCACCCTTATGTGTCATCCAGCTGTGGGTCTAGATATGGTCAATCCAGGTTGCATCACAGCTCCTGAACGAATTGTGTAAGAATTTCTCTCTCTTTCCCTGTCTTTGTTTCATGGGTTTTTAAAAGTAATTTATTTTTATAATGGGGTTTAGCTGCTTTTCACGGCTGTGTTTATGCCGCTTTACACCCACTTGACACACTAACAGAGAGATATCAATACATAGGTTTTAAGATTATTACTAGTCAGATATATTCTTGTGCGGTGAATCGGGCGTGTTGAGTCCAGTTCTCTGAGCAAGGAGTAGGTCTTGTCTATTACATATTGGGTTTATGGAACGGTATCTGAGCTAATTTGAAACTCTTGTTTTATGTATCACCCCACCTCACCTTTCCCGTTAAGCAGCCATAGTGTGTTTTCTGCATGTGTGACTCTGTTCTGTATTGTAAGTCAGTTCAAGTGTAACGGTTTTTACATTCCCTCTATAAGTGACACCTTATGAGAAGTGTCCTTTTCTGTGTGACTTATTTCACTTAGAATCGTCTTACCTAAATCCACTCATCATGCTGCTACTAGCCTTATGACATTGATTTCATGGCTGAGTGATATTCCATTGTACATAAGGACCACAACTTTTTTATCCATTTTTCGCTTTCCTGGGATATTTAAGGTGGAAGGAAGTGGAGGTCCTTGTCAACAGAGCAGCCCTAAACTTTGGGGTGCTTGTGTCTTGCTGATTTTCAATTTTCCCACTTTATCCCCCCATGCGTGGAAGTACCCTATGCTCTCTAAGCTGTGTTTTTTAGATGTTTCAGGACACACCGTACACTTCTCCAGAGTGGCTGTTGGCAATTTACATCCCGCCCATCAGTGTAGCAAGGCTCCCATTTCTCCATGGCCTGTCCTGCATTTCTGGTTTTGACAGTTTTTTCAGCATGGCCCTTTTGACCGATGGGAAGCGAGACTTCTTTGTAGCGCTGATTTGCCTTTCCAGGTTGCTTGGTTGGCCAAAAAGGGCGTATGCGTTTTTTCCTGAATATATTCAGGAAAAAACGCATACGCCCTTTTTGGCCAAGGGCATCATTGTCAACGTTTTGCCGCTTTTCATGTGCTTTAAAGGCGATTCGAATCTACCTCCTGAAATCTGTTTCCTGCAATTCTGCCTTGATTTCAAATCCTCTTCTTTGCCTTCCCTCAATATATTTGTGGACGAGAGTTATCATTTATAACTCTGCAGGTTTGTGAATTGCAGTGCCCTGAAGCTCCATTTTACAAGTCGCTTTTTTGGGAGCCGGCCGCAAAAGCGCAGGATGGCTTCAGGCCCTGTTCTGGTTCAGGGGGGCAGGCTGAGCCTGTGGTTAATTCTTCTTCCTGATGGGAAAATAGAGTGACCTGTGCCTGTCCCAACACCAAGAGCTAGTCTCTCATTGGTTCCCCGTCTTCCCGTTCATCCTCAGGACAAATTGCAACCTGTACGGAACAGGAGGTTAAAGGTGCTGATGCTCCAAGTAGGGAGATTGCTAGTAAAGTGGCTGGAATGGCGAACCCGAGCACAAGGAGATGAGAAATGAGGTGCGTTTTAGAAACCTTTCCCCATCACACGGTGTACCATCCTCTCGGTTTCTCATGCATGTTTTCGATGTAGGAAGATGCCCTTGAACCTGGAGATTTGGGACCCATGCGATGGGTAGCACGCAGTATTACTTTAAAGGGTCTGCGTTTGCTCACCCAACCTCACCAAACCTCTCAGCCCCAAGAGTATCCACCCTTATGTCTCATCCAGCTGTGGGTCTAGATATGGTCAATCCAGGTTGCATCACAGCCCCTGAACGAATTGTGTAAGAATTTCTCTCTCTTTCCCTGTCTTTGTTTCATGGGTTTTTAAAAGTAATTTATTTTTATAATGGGGTTTAGCTGCTTTTCACGGCTGTGTTTAGGCCGCTTTACACCCACTTGACACACTAACAGAGAGATATCAATACATAGGTTTTAAGATTATTACTAATCAGATATATTCTTGTGCGGTGAATCGGGCGTGTTGAGTCCAGTTCTCTGAGCAAGGAGTAGGTCTTGTCTATTCCATATTGGGTTTATGGAACGGTATCTGAGCTAATTTGAAACTCTTGTTTTATGTATCACCCCACCTCACCTTTCCCGTTAAGCAGCCATAGTGTGTTTTCTGCATGTGTGACTCTGTTCTGTTTTGTAATTCAGTTCAAGTGTAACGGTTTTTACATTCCCTCTATAAGTGACACCTTATGAGAAGTGTCCTTTTCTGTGTGACTTATTTCACTTAGAATCGTCTTACCTAAATCCACTCATCATGCTGCTACTAGCCTTATGACATTGATTTCATGGCTGAGTGATATTCCATTGTACATAAGGACCACAACTTTTTTATCCATTTTTCGCTTTCCTGGGATATTTAAGGTGGAAGGAAGTGGAGGTCCTTGTCAACAGAGCAGCCCTAAACTTTGGGGTGCTTGTGTCTTGCTGATTTTCAATTTTCCCACTTTATCCCCCCATGCGTGGAAGTGCCCTATGCTCTCTAAGCTGTGTTTTTTAGATGTTTCAGGACACACCGTACACTTCTCCAGAGTGGCTGTTGGCAATTTACATCCCGCCCATCAGTGTAGCAAGGCTCCCATTTCTCCATGGCCTGTCCTGCATTTCTGGTTTTGACAGTTTTTTCAGCATGGCCCTTTTGACCGATGGGAAGCGAGACTTCTTTGTAGCGCTGATTTGCCTTTCCAGGTTGCTTGGTTGGCCAAAAAGGGCGTATGCGTTTTTTCCTGAATATATTCAGGAAAAAACGCATACGCCCTTTTTGGCCAAGGGCATCATTGTCAACGTTTTGCCGCTTTTCATGTGCTTTAAAGGCGATTCGAATCTACCTCCTGAAATCTGTTTCCTGCAATTCTGCCTTGATTTCAAATCCTCTTCTTTGCCTTCCCTCAATATATTTGTGGACGAGAGTTATCATTTATAACTCTGCAGGTTTGTGAATTGCAGTGCCCTGAAGCTCCATTTTACAAGTCGCTTTTTTGGGAGCCGGCCGCAAAAGCGCAGGATGGCTTCAGGCCCTGTTCTGGTTCAGGGGGGCAGGCTGAGCCTGTGGTTAATTCTTCTTCCTGATGGGAAAATAGAGTGACCTGTGCCTGTCCCAACACCAAGAGCTAGTCTCTCATTGGTTCCCCGTCTTCCCGTTCATCCTCAGGACAAATTGCAACCTGTACGGAACAGGAGGTTAAAGGTGCTGATGCTCCAAGTAGGGAGATTGCTAGTAAAGTGGCTGGAATGGCGAACCCGAGCACAAGGAGATGAGAAATGAGGTGCGTTTTAGAAACCTTTCCCCATCACACGGTGTACCATCCTCTGGGTTTCTCATGCATGTTTTCGATGTAGGAAGAGGCCCTTGAACCTGGAGATTTGGGACCCATGCGATGGGTAGCACGCAGTATTACTTTAAAGGGTCTGCGTTTGCTCACCCAACCTCACCAAACCTCTCAGCCCCAAGAGTATCCACCCTTATGTCTCATCCAGCTGTGGGTCTAGATATGGTCAATCCAGGTTGCATCACAGCCCCTGAACGAATTGTGTAAGAATTTCTCTCTCTTTCCCTGTCTTTGTTTCATGGGTTTTTAAAAGTAATTTATTTTTATAATGGGGTTTAGCTGCTTTTCACGGCTGTGTTTAGGCCGCTTTACACCCACTTGACACACTAACAGAGAGATATCAATACATAGGTTTTAAGATTATTACTAGTCAGATATATTCTTGTGCTGTGAATCGGGCGTGTTGAGTCCAGTTCTCTGAGCAAGGAGTAGGTCTTGTCTATTCCATATTGGGTTTATGGAACGGTATCTGAGCTAATTTGAAACTCTTGTTTTATGTATCACCCCACCTCACCTTTCCCGTTAAGCAGCCATAGTGTGTTTTCTGCATGTGTGACTCTGTTCTGTTTTGTAATTCAGTTCAAGTGTAACGGTTTTTACATTCCCTCTATAAGTGACACCTTATGAGAAGTGTCCTTTTCTGTGTGACTTATTGCACTTAGAATCGTCTTACCTAAATCCACTCATCATGCTGCTACTAGCCTTATGACATTGATTTCATGGCTGAGTGATATTCCATTGTACATAAGGACCACAACTTTTTTATCCATTTTTCGCTTTCCTGGGATATTTAAGGTGGAAGGAAGTGGAGGTCCTTGTCAACAGAGCAGCCCTAAACTTTGGGGTGCTTGTGTCTTGCTGATTTTCAATTTTCCCACTTTATCCCCCCATGCGTGGAAGTGCCCTATGCTCTCTAAGCTGTGTTTTTTAGATGTTTCAGGACACACCGTACACTTCTCCAGAGTGGCTGTTGGCAATTTACCTCCCGCCCATCAGTGTAGCAAGGCTCCCATTTCTCCATGGCCTGTCCTGCATTTCTGGTTTTGACAGTTTTTTCAGCATGGCCCTTTTGACCGATGGGAAGCGAGACTTCTTTGTAGCGCTGATTTGCCTTTCCAGGTTGCTTGGTTGGCCAAAAAGGGCGTATGCGTTTTTTCCTGAATATATTCAGGAAAAAACGCATACGCCCTTTTTGGCCAAGGGCATCATTGTCAACGTTTTGCCGCTTTTCATGTGCTTTAAAGGCGATTCGAATCTACCTCCTGAAATCTGTTTCCTGCAATTCTGCCTTGATTTCAAATCCTCTTCTTTGCCTTCCCTCAATATATTTGTGGACGAGAGTTATCATTTATAACTCTGCAGGTTTGTGAATTGCAGTGCCCTGAAGCTCCATTTTACAAGTCGCTTTTTTGGGAGCCGGCCGCAAAAGCGCAGGATGGCTTCAGGCCCTGTTCTGGTTCAGGGGGGCAGGCTGAGCCTGTGGTTAATTCTTCTTCCTGATGGGAAAATAGAGTGACCTGTGCCTGTCCCAACACCAAGAGCTAGTCTCTCATTGGTTCCCCGTCTTCCCGTTCATCCTCAGGACAAATTGCAACCTGTACGGAACAGGAGGTTAAAGGTGCTGATGCTCCAAGTAGGGAGATTGCTAGTAAAGTGGCTGGAATGGCGAACCCGAGCACAAGGAGATGAGAAATGAGGTGCGTTTTAGAAACCTTTCCCCATCACACGGTGTACCATCCTCTGGGTTTCTCATGCATGTTTTCGATGTAGGAAGATGCCCTTGAACCTGGAGATTTGGGACCCATGCGATGGGTAGCACGCAGTATTACTTTAAAGGGTCTGCGTTTGCTCACCCAACCTCACCAAACCTCTCAGCCCCAAGAGTATCCACCCTTATGTCTCATCCAGCTGTGGGTCTAGATATGGTCAATCCAGGTTGCATCACAGCCCCTGAACGAATTGTGTAAGAATTTCTCTCTCTTTCCCTGTCTTTGTTTCATGGGTTTTTAAAAGTAATTTATTTTTATAATGGGGTTTAGCTGCTTTTCACGGCTGTGTTTAGGCCGCTTTACACCCACTTGACACACTAACAGAGAGATATCAATACATAGGTTTTAAGATTATTACTAGTCAGATATATTCTTGTGCGGTGAATCGGGCGTGTTGAGTCCAGTTCTCTGAGCAAGGAGTAGGTCTTGTCTATTCCATATTGGGTTTATGGAACGGTATCTGAGCTAATTTGAAACTCTTGTTTTATGTATCACCCCACCTCACCTTTCCCGTTAAGCAGCCATAGTGTGTTTTCTGCATGTGTGACTCTGTTCTGTTTTGTAATTCAGTTCAAGTGTAACGGTTTTTACATTCCCTCTATAAGTGACACCATATGAGAAGTGTCCTTTTCTGTGTGACTTATTGCACTTAGAATCGTCTTACCTAAATCCACTCATCATGCTGCTACTAGCCTTATGACATTGATTTCATGGCTGAGTGATATTCCATTGTACATAAGGACCACAACTTTTTTATCCATTTTTCGCTTTCCTGGGATATTTAAGGTGGAAGGAAGTGGAGGTCCTTGTCAACAGAGCAGCCCTAAACTTTGGGGTGCTTGTGTCTTGCTGATTTTCAATTTTCCCACTTTATCCCCCCATGCGTGGAAGTGCCCTATGCTCTCTAAGCTGTGTTTTTTAGATGTTTCAGGACACACCGTACACTTCTCCAGAGTGGCTGTTGGCAATTTACATCCCACCCATCAGTGTAGCAAGGCTCCCATTTCTCCATGGCCTGTCCTGCATTTCTGGTTTTGACAGTTTTTTCAGCATGGCCCTTTTGACCGATGGGAAGCGAGACTTCTTTGTAGCGCTGATTTGCCTTTCCAGGTTGCTTGGTTGGCCAAAAAGGGCGTATGCGTTTTTTCCTGAATATATTCAGGAAAAAACGCATACGCCCTTTTTGGCCAAGGGCATCATTGTCAACGTTTTGCCGCTTTTCATGTGCTTTAAAGGCGATTCGAATCTACCTCCTGAAATCTGTTTCCTGCAATTCTGCCTTGATTTCAAATCCTCTTCTTTGCCTTCCCTCAATATATTTGTGGACGAGAGTTATCATTTATAACTCTGCAGGTTTGTGAATTGCAGTGCCCTGAAGCTCCATTTTACAAGTCGCTTTTTTGGGAGCCGGCCGCAAAAGCGCAGGATGGCTTCAGGCCCTGTTCTGGTTCAGGGGGGCAGGCTGAGCCTGTGGTTAATTCTTCTTCCTGATGGGAAAATAGAGTGACCTGTGCCTGTCCCAACACCAAGAGCTAGTCTCTCATTGGTACCCCGTCTTCCCGTTCATCCTCAGGACAAATTGCAACCTGTACGGAACAGGAGGTTAAAGGTGCTGATGCTCCAAGTAGGGAGATTGCTAGTAAAGTGGCTGGAATGGCGAACCCGAGCACAAGGAGATGAGAAATGAGGTGCGTTTTAGAAACCTTTCCCCATCACACGGTGTACCATCCTCTGGGTTTCTCATGCATGTTTTCGATGTAGGAAGATGCCCTTGAACCTGGAGATTTGGGACCCATGCGATGGGTAGCACGCAGTATTACTTTAAAGGGTCTGCGTTTGCTCACCCAACCTCACCAAACCTCTCAGCCCCAAGAGTATCCACCCTTATGTCTCATCCAGCTGTGGGTCTAGATATGGTCAATCCAGGTTGCATCACAGCCCCTGAACGAATTGTGTAAGAATTTCTCTCTCTTTCCCTGTCTTTGTTTCATGGGTTTTTAAAAGTAATTTATTTTTATAATGGGGTTTAGCTGCTTTTAACGGCTGTGTTTAGGCCGCTTTACACCCACTTGACACACTAACAGAGAGATATCAATACATAGGTTTTAAGATTATTACTAGTCAGATATATTCTTGTGCGGTGAATCGGGCGTGTTGAGTCCAGTTCTCTGAGCAAGGAGTAGGTCTTGTCTATTCCATATTGGGTTTATGGAACGGTATCTGAGCTAATTTGAAACTCTTGTTTTATGTATCACCCCACCTCACCTTTCCCGTTAAGCAGCCATAGTGTGTTTTCTGCATGTGTGACTCTGTTCTGTTTTGTAATTCAGTTCAAGTGTAACGGTTTTTACATTCCCTCTATAAGTGACACCTTATGAGAAGTGTCCTTTTCTGTGTGACTTATTTCACTTAGAATCGTCTTACCTAAATCCACTCATCATGCTGCTACTAGCCTTATGACATTGATTTCATGGCTGAGTGATATTCCATTGTACATAAGGACCACAACTTTTTTATCCATTTTTCGCTTTCCTGGGATATTTAAGGTGGAAGGAAGTGGAGGTCCTTGTCAACAGAGCAGCCCTAAACTTTGGGGTGCTTGTGTCTTGCTGATTTTCAATTTTCCCACTTTATCCCCCCATGCGTGGAAGTGCCCTATGCTCTCTAAGCTGTGTTTTTTAGATGTTTCAGGACACACCGTACACTTCTCCAGAGTGGCTGTTGGCAATTTACATCCCGCCCATCAGTGTAGCAAGGCTCCCATTTCTCCATGGCCTGTCCTGCATTTCTGGTTTTGACAGTTTTTTCAGCATGGCCCTTTTGACCGATGGGAAGCGAGACTTCTTTGTAGCGCTGATTTGCCTTTCCAGGTTGCTTGGTTGGCCAAAAAGGGCGTATGCGTTTTTTCCTGAATATATTCAGGAAAAAACGCATACGCCCTTTTTGGCCAAGGGCATCATTGTCAACGTTTTGCCGCTTTTCATGTGCTTTAAAGGCGATTCGAATCTACCTCCTGAAATCTGCTTGCTGCAATTCTGCCTTGATTTCAAATCCTCTTCTTTGCCTTCCCTCAATATATTTGTGGACGAGAGTTATCATTTATAACTCTGCAGGTTTGTGAATTGCAGTGCCCTGAAGCTCCATTTTACAAGTCGCTTTTTTGGGAGCCGGCCGCAAAAGCGCAGGATGGCTTCAGGCCCTGTTCTGGTTCAGGGGGGCAGGCTGAGCCTGTGGTTAATTCTTCTTCCTGATGGGAAAATAGAGTGACCTGTGCCTGTCCCAACACCAAGAGCTAGTCTCTCATTGGTTCCCCGTCTTCCCGTTCATCCTCAGGACAAATTGCAACCTGTACGGAACAGGAGGTTAAAGGTGCTGATGCTCCAAGTAGGGAGATTGCTAGTAAAGTGGCTGGAATGGCGAACCCGAGCACAAGGAGATGAGAAATGAGGTGCGTTTTAGAAACCTTTCCCCATCACACGGTGTACCATCCTCTGGGTTTCTCATGCATGTTTTCGATGTAGGAAGATGCCCTTGAACCTGGAGATTTGGGACCCATGCGATGGGTAGCACGCAGTATTACTTTAAAGGGTCTGCGTTTGCTCACCCAACCTCACCAAACCTCTCAGCCCCAAGAGTATCCACCCTTATGTCTCATCCAGCTGTGGGTCTAGATATGGTCAATCCAGGTTGCATCACAGCCCCTGAACGAATTGTGTAAGAATTTCTCTCTCTTTCCCTGTCTTTGTTTCATGGGTTTTTAAAAGTAATTTATTTTTATAATGGGGTTTAGCTGCTTTTCACGGCTGTGTTTAGGCCGCTTTACACCCACTTGACACACTAACAGAGAGATATCAATACATAGGTTTTAAGATTATTACTAGTCAGATATATTCTTGTGCGGTGAATCGGGCGTGTTGAGTCCAGTTCTCTGAGCAAGGAGTAGGTCTTGTCTATTCCATATTGGGTTTATGGAACGGTATCTGAGCTAATTTGAAACTCTTGTTTTATGTATCACCCCACCTCACCTTTCCCGTTAAGCAGCCATAGTGTGTTTTCTGCATGTGTGACTCTGTTCTGTTTTGTAATTCAGTTCAAGTGTAACGGTTTTTACATTCCCTCTATAAGTGACACCTTATGAGAAGTGTCCTTTTCTGTGTGACTTATTGCACTTAGAATCGTCTTACCTAAATCCACTCATCATGCTGCTACTAGCCTTATGACATTGATTTCATGGCTGAGTGATATTCCATTGTAGATAAGGACCACAACTTTTTTATCCATTTTTCGCTTTCCTGGGATATTTAAGGTGGAAGGAAGTGGAGGTCCTTGTCAACAGAGCAGCCCTAAACTTTGGGGTGCTTGTGTCTTGCTGATTTTCAATTTTCCCACTTTATCCCCCCATGCGTGGAAGTGCCCTATGCTCTCTAAGCTGTGTTTTTTAGATGTTTCAGGACACACCGTACACTTCTCCAGAGTGGCTGTTGGCAATTTACATCCCGCCCATCAGTGTAGCAAGGCTCCCATTTCTCCATGGCCTGTCCTGCATTTCTGGTTTTGACAGTTTTTTCAGCATGGCCCTTTTGACCGATGGGAAGCGAGACTTCTTTGTAGCGCTGATTTGCCTTTCCAGGTTGCTTGGTTGGCCAAAAAGGGCGTATGCGTTTTTTCCTGAATATATTCAGGAAAAAACGCATACGCCCTTTTTGGCCAAGGGCATCATTGTCAACGTTTTGCCGCTTTTCATGTGCTTTAAAGGCGATTCGAATCTACCTCCTGAAATCTGTTTCCTGCAATTCTGCCTTGATTTCAAATCCTCTTCTTTGCCTTCCCTCAATATATTTGTGGACGAGAGTTATCATTTATAACTCTGCAGGTTTGTGAATTGCAGTGCCCTGAAGCTCCATTTTACAAGTCGCTTTTTTGGGAGCCGGCCGCAAAAGCGCAGGATGGCTTCAGGCCCTGTTCTGGTTCAGGGGGGCAGGCTGAGCCTGTGGTTAATTCTTCTTCCTGATGGGAAAATAGAGTGACCTGTGCCTGTCCCAACACCAAGAGCTAGTCTCTCATTGGTTCCCCGTCTTCCCGTTCATCCTCAGGACAAATTGCAACCTGTACGGAACAGGAGGTTAAAGGTGCTGATGCTCCAAGTAGGGAGATTGCTAGTAAAGTGGCTGGAATGGCGAACCCGAGCACAAGGAGATGAGAAATGAGGTGCGTTTTAGAAACCTTTCCCCATCACACGGTGTACCATCCTCTGGGTTTCTCATGCATGTTTTCGATGTAGGAAGATGCCCTTGAACCTGGAGATTTGGGACCCATGCGATGGGTAGCACGCAGTATTACTTTAAAGGGTCTGCGTTTGCTCACCCAACCTCACCAAACCTCTCAGCCCCAAGAGTATCCACCCTTATGTCTCATCCAGCTGTGGGTCTAGATATGGTCAATCCAGGTTGCATCACAGCCCCTGAACGAATTGTGTAAGAATTTCTCTCTCTTTCCCTGTCTTTGTTTCATGGGTTTTTAAAAGTAATTTATTTTTATAATGGGGTTTAGCTGCTTTTCACGGCTGTGTTTAGGCCGCTTTACACCCACTTGACACACTAACAGAGAGATATCAATACATAGGTTTTAAGATTATTACTAGTCAGATATATTCTTGTGCGGTGAATCGGGCGTGTTGAGTCCAGTTCTCTGAGCAAGGAGTAGGTCTTGTCTATTCCATATTGGGTTTATGGAACGGTATCTGAGCTAATTTGAAACTCTTGTTTTATGTATCACCCCACCTCACCTTTCCCGTTAAGCAGCCATAGTGTGTTTTCTGCATGTGTGACTCTGTTCTGTTTTGTAATTCAGTTCAAGTGTAACGGTTTTTACATTCCCTCTATAAGTGACACCTTATGAGAAGTGTCCTTTTCTGTGTGACTTATTGCACTTAGAATCGTCTTACCTAAATCCACTCATCATGCTGCTACTAGCCTTATGACATTGATTTCATGGCTGAGTGATATTCCATTGTACATAAGGACCACAACTTTTTTATCCATTTTTCGCTTTCCTGGGATATTTAAGGTGGAAGGAAGTGGAGGTCCTTGTCAACAGAGCAGCCCTAAACTTTGGGGTGCTTGTGTCTTGCTGATTTTCAATTTTCCCACTTTATCCCCCCATGCGTGGAAGTGCCCTATGCTCTCTAAGCTGTGTTTTTTAGATGTTTCAGGACACACCGTACACTTCTCCAGAGTGGCTGTTGGCAATTTACATCCCGCCCATCAGTGTAGCAAGGCTCCCATTTCTCCATGGCCTGTCCTGCATTTCTGGTTTTGACACTTTTTTCAGCATGGCCCTTTTGACCGATGGGAAGCGAGACTTCTTTGTAGTGCTGATTTGCCTTTCCAGGTTGCTTGGTTGGCCAAAAAGGGCGTATGCGTTTTTTCCTGAATATATTCAGGAAAAAACGCATACGCCCTTTTTGGCCAAGGGCATCATTGTCAACGTTTTGCCGCTTTTCATGTGCTTTAAAGGCGATTCGAATCTACCTCCTGAAATCTGTTTCCTGCAATTCTGCCTTGATTTCAAATCCTCTTCTTTGCCTTCCCTCAATATATTTGTGGACGAGAGTTATCATTTATAACTCTGCAGGTTTGTGAATTGCAGTGCCCTGAAGCTCCATTTTACAAGTCGCTTTTTTGGGAGCCGGCCGCAAAAGCGCAGGATGGCTTCAGGCCCTGTTCTGGTTCCGGGGGGCAGGCTGAGCCTGTGGTTAATTCTTCTTCCTGATGGGAAAATAGAGTGACCTGTGCCTGTCCCAACACCAAGAGCTAGTCTCTCATTGGTTCCCCGTCTTCCCGTTCATCCTCAGGACAAATTGCAACCTGTACGGAACAGGAGGTTAAAGGTGCTGATGCTCCAAGTAGGGAGATTGCTAGTAAAGTGGCTGGAATGGCGAACCCGAGCACAAGGAGATGAGAAATGAGGTGCGTTTTAGAAACCTTTCCCCATCACACGGTGTACCATCTTCTGGGTTTCTCATGCATGTTTTCGATGTAGGAAGATGCCCTTGAACCTGGAGATTTGGGACCCATGCGATGGGTAGCACGCAGTATTACTTTAAAGGGTCTGCGTTTGCTCACCCAACCTCACCAAACCTCTCAGCCCCAAGAGTGTCCACCCTTATGTCTCATCCAGCTGTGGGTCTAGATATGGTCAATCCAGGTTGCATCACAGCTCCTGAACGAATTGTGTAAGAATTTCTCTCTCTTTCCCTGTCTTTGTTTCATGGGTTTTTAAAAGTAATTTATTTTTATAATGGGGTTTAGCTGCTTTTCACGGCTGTGTTTATGCCGCTTTACACCCTCTTGACACACTAACAGAGAGATATCAATACATAGGTTTTAAGATTATTACTAGTCAGATATATTCTTGTGCGGTGAATAGGGAGTGTTGAGTCCAGTTCTCTGAGCAAGGAGTAGGTCTTGTCTATTCCATATTGGGTTTATGGAACGGTATCTGAGCTAATTTGAAACTCTTGTTTTATGTATCACCCCACCTCACCTTTCCCGTTAAGCAGCCATAGTGTGTTTTCTGCATGTGTGACTCTGTTCTGTTTTGTAATTCAGTTCAAGTGTAACGGTTTTTACATTCCCTCTATAAGTGACACCTTATGAGAAGTGTCCTTTTCTGTGTGACTTATTTCACTTAGAATCGTCTTACCTAAATCCACTCATCATGCTGCTACTAGCCTTATGACATTGATTTCATGGCTGAGTGATATTCCATTGTACATAAGGACCACAACTTTTTTATCCATTTTTCGCTTTCCTGGGATATTTAAGGTGGAATGAAGTGGAGGTCCTTGTCAACAGAGTAGCCCTAAACTTTGGGGTGCTTGTGTCTTGCTGATTTTCAATTTTCCCACTTTATCCCCCCATGCGTGGAAGTGCCCTATGCTCTCTAAGCTGTGTTTTTTAGATGTTTCAGGACACACCGTACACTTCTCCAGGGTGGCTGTTGGCAATTTACATCCCGCCCATCAGTGTAGCAAGGCTCCCATTTCTCCATGGCCTGTCCTGCATGTCTGGTTTTGACACTTTTTTCAGCATGGCCCTTTTGACCGATGGGAAGCGAGACTTCTTTGTAGCGCTGATTTGCCTTTCCAGGTTGCTTGGTTGGCCAAAAAGGGCGTATGCGTTTTTTCCTGAATATATTCAGGAAAAAACGCATACGCCCTTTTTGGCCAAGGGCATCATTGTCAACGTTTTGCCGCTTTTCATGTGCTTTAAAGGCGATTCGAATCTACCTCCTGAAATCTGTTTCCTGCAATTCTGCCTTGATTTCAAATCCTCTTCTTTGCCTTCCCTCAATATATTTGTGGACGAGAGTTATCATTTATAACTCTGCAGGTTTGTGAATTGCAGTGCCCTGAAGCTCCATTTTACAAGTCGGTTTTTTGGGAGCTGGCCGCAAAAGCGCAGGATGGCTTCAGGCCCTGTTCTGGTTCAGGGGGGCAGGCTGAGCCTGTGGTTAATTCTTCTTCCTGATGGGAAAATAGAGTGGCCTGTGCCTGTCCCAACACCAAGAGCTAGTCTCTCATTGGTTCCCCGTCTTCCCGTTCATCCTCAGGACAAATTGCAACCTGTACGGAACAGGAGGTTAAAGGTGCTGATGCTCCAAGTAGGGAGATTGCTAGTAAAGTGGCTGGAATGGCGAACCCGAGCACAAGGAGATGAGAAATGAGGTGCGTTTTAGAAACCTTTCCCCATCACACGGTGTACCATCTTCTGGGTTTCTCATGCATGTTTTCGATGTAGGAAGATGCCCTTGAACCTGGAGATTTGGGACCCATGCGATGGGTAGCACGCAGTATTACTTTAAAGGGTCTGCGTTTGCTCACCCAACCTCACCAGACCTCTCAGCCCCAAGAGTGTCCACCCTTATGTCTCATCCAGCTGTGGGTCTAGATATGGTCAATCCAGGTTGCATCACAGCCCCTGAACGAATTGTGTAAGAATTTCTCTCTCTTTCCCTGTCTTTGTTTCATGGGTTTTTAAAAGTAATTTATTTTTATAATGGGGTTTAGCTGCTTTTCACGGCTGTGTTTAGGCCGCTTTACACCCACTTGACACACTAACAGAGAGATATCAATACATAGGTTTTAAGATTATTACTAGTCAGATATATTCTTGTGCGGTGAATCGGGCGTGTTGAGTCCAGTTCTCTGAGCAAGGAGTAGGTCTTGTCTATTCCATATTGGGTTTATGGAACGGTATCTGAGCTAATTTGAAACTCTTGTTTTATGTATCACCCCACCTCACCTTTCCCGTTAAGCAGCCATAGTGTGTTTTCTGCATGTGTGACTCTGTTCTGTTTTGTAATTCAGTTCAAGTGTAACGGTTTTTACATTCCCTCTATAAGTGACACCTTATGAGAAGTGTCCTTTTCTGTGTGACTTATTTCACTTAGAATCGTCTTACCTAAATCCACTCATCATGCTGCTACTAGCCTTATGACATTGAATTCATGGCTGAGTGATATTCCATTGTACATAAGGACCACAACTTTTTTATCCATTTTTCGCTTTCCTGGGATATTTAAGGTGGAAGGAAGTGGAGGTCCTTGTCAACAGAGCAGCCCTAAACTTTGGGGTGCTTGTGTCTTGCTGATTTTCAATTTTCCCACTTTATCCCCCCATGCGTGGAAGTGCCCTATGCTCTCTAAGCTGTGTTTTTTAGATGTTTCAGGACACACCGTACACTTCTCCAGAGTGGCTGTTGGCAATTTACCTCCCGCCCATCAGTGTAGCAAGGCTCCCATTTCTCCATGGCCTGTCCTGCATTTCTGGTTTTGACAGTTTTTTCAGCATGGCCCTTTTGACCGATGGGAAGCGAGACTTCTTTGTAGCGCTGATTTGCCTTTCCAGGTTGCTTGGTTGGCCAAAAAGGGCGTATGCGTTTTTTCCTGAATATATTCAGGAAAAAACGCATACGCCCTTTTTGGCCAAGGGCATCATTGTCAACGTTTTGCCGCTTTTCATGTGCTTTAAAGGCGATTCGAATCTACCTCCTGAAATCTGTTTCCTGCAATTCTGCCTTGATTTCAAATCCTCTTCTTTGCCTTCCCTCAATATATTTGTGGACGAGAGTTATCATTTATAACTCTGCAGGTTTGTGAATTGCAGTGCCCTGAAGCTCCATTTTACAAGTCGGTTTTTTGGGAGCTGGCCGCAAAAGCGCAGGATGGCTTCAGGCCCTGTTCTGGTTCAGGGGGGCAGGCTGAGCCTGTGGTTAATTCTTCTTCCTGATGGGAAAATAGAGTGGCCTGTGCCTGTCCCAACACCAAGAGCTAGTCTCTCATTGGTTCCCCGTCTTCCCGTTCATCCTCAGGACAAATTGCAACCTGTACGGAACAGGAGGTTAAAGGTGCTGATGCTCCAAGTAGGGAGATTGCTAGTAAAGTGGCTGGAATGGCGAACCCGAGCACAAGGAGATGAGAAATGAGGTGCGTTTTAGAAACCTTTCCCCATCACACGGTGTACCATCTTCTGGGTTTCTCATGCATGTTTTCGATGTAGGAAGATGCCCTTGAACCTGGAGATTTGGGACCCATGCGATGGGTAGCACGCAGTATTACTTTAAAGGGTCTGCGTTTGCTCACCCAACCTCACCAGACCTCTCAGCCCCAAGAGTGTCCACCCTTATGTCTCATCCAGCTGTGGGTCTAGATATGGTCAATCCAGGTTGCATCACAGCCCCTGAACGAATTGTGTAAGAATTTCTCTCTCTTTCCCTGTCTTTGTTTCATGGGTTTTTAAAAGTAATTTATTTTTATAATGGGGTTTAGCTGCTTTTCACGGCTGTGTTTAGGCCGCTTTACACCCACTTGACACACTAACAGAGAGATATCAATACATAGGTTTTAAGATTATTACTAGTCAGATATATTCTTGTGCGGTGAATCGGGCGTGTTGTGTCCAGTTCTCTGAGCAAGGAGTAGGTCTTGTCTATTCCATATTGGGTTTATGGAACGGTATCTGAGCTAATTTGAAACTCTTGTTTTATGTATCACCCCACCTCACCTTTCCCGTTAAGCAGCCATAGTGTGTTTTCTGCATGTGTGACTCTGTTCTGTTTTGTAATTCAGTTCAAGTGTAACGGTTTTTACATTCCCTCTATAAGTGACACCTTATGAGAAGTGTCCTTTTCTGTGTGACTTATTTCACTTAGAATCGTCTTACCTAAATCCACTCATCATGCTGCTACTAGCCTTATGACATTGATTTCATGGCTGAGTGATATTCCATTGTACATAAGGACCACAACTTTTTTATCCATTTTTCGCTTTCCTGGGATATTTAAGGTGGAAGGAAGTGGAGGTCCTTGTCAACAGAGCAGCCCTAAACTTTGGGGTGCTTGTGTCTTGCTGATTTTCAATTTTCCCACTTTATCCCCCCATGCGTGGAAGTGCCCTATGCTCTCTAAGCTGTGTTTTTTAGATGTTTCAGGACCCACCGTACACTTCTCCAGAGTGGCTGTTGGCAATTTACATCCCGCCCATCAGTGTAGCAAGGCTCCCATTTCTCCATGGCCTGTCCTGCATTTCTGGTTTTGACACTTTTTTCAGCATGGCCCTTTTGACCGATGGGAAGCGAGACTTCTTTGTAGCGCTGATTTGCCTTTCCAGGTTGCTTGGTTGGCCAAAAAGGGCGTATGCGTTTTTTCCTGAATATATTCAGGAAAAAACGCATACGCCCTTTTTGGCCAAGGGCATCATTGTCAACGTTTTGCCGCTTTTCATGTGCTTTAAAGGCGATTCGAATCTACCTCCTGAAATCTGTTTCCTGCAATTCTGCCTTGATTTCAAATCCTCTTCTTTGCCTTCCCTCAATATATTTGTGGACGAGAGTTATCATTTATAACTCTGCAGGTTTGTGAATTGCAGTGCCCTGAAGCTCCATTTTACAAGTCGCTTTTTTGGGAGCTGGCCGCAAAAGCGCCGGATGGCTTCAGGCCCTGTTCTGGTTCAGGGGGGCAGGCTGAGCCTGTGGTTGATTCTTCTTCCTGATGGGAAAATAGAGTGACCTGTGCCTGTCCCAACACCAAGAGCTAGTCTCTCATTGGTTCCCCGTCTTCCCGTTCATCCTCAGGACAAATTGCAACCTGTACGGAACAGGAGGTTAAAGGTGCTGATGCTCCAAGTAGGGAGATTGCTAGTAAAGTGGCTGGAATGGCGAACCCGAACACAAGGAGATGAGAAATGAGGTGCGTTTTAGAAACCTTTCCCCATCACACGGTGTACCATCTTCTGGGTTTCTCATGCATGTTTTCGATGTAGGAAGATGCCCTTGAACCTGGAGATTTGGGACCCATGCGATGGGTAGCACGCAGTATTACTTTAAAGGGTCTGCGTTTGCTCACCCAACCTCACCAAACCTCTCAGCCCCAAGAGTGTCCACCCTTATGTCTCATCCAGCTGTGGGTCTAGATATGGTCAATCCAGGTTGCATCACAGCTCCTGAACGAATTGTGTAAGAATTTCTCTCTCTTTCCCTGTCTTTGTTTCATGGGTTTTTAAAAGTAATTTATTTTTATAATGGGGTTTAGCTGCTTTTCACGGCTGTGTTTATGCCGCTTTACACCCACTTGACACACTAACAGAGAGATATCAATACATAGGTTTTAAGATTATTACTAGTCAGATATATTCTTGTGCGGTGAATCGGGCGTGTTGAGTCCAGTTCTCTGAGCAAGGAGTAGGTCTTGTCTATTACATATTGGGTTTATGGAACGGTATCTGAGCTAATTTGAAACTCTTGTTTTATGTATCACCCCACCTCACCTTTCCCGTTAAGCAGCCATAGTGTGTTTTCTGCATGCGTGACTCTGTTCTGTTTTGTAATTCAGTTCAAGTGTAACGGTTTTTACATTCCCTCTATAAGTGACACCTTATGAGAAGTGTCCTTTTCTGTGTGACTTATTGCACTTAGAATCGTCTTACCTAAATCCACTCATCATGCTGCTACTAGCCTTATGACATTGATTTCATGGCTGAGTGATATTCCATTGTACATAAGGACCACAACTTTTTTATCCATTTTTCGCTTTCCTGGGATATTTAAGGTGGAAGGAAGTGGAGGTCCTTGTCAACAGAGCAGCCCTAAACTTTGGGGTGCTTGTGTCTTGCTGATTTTCAATTTTCCCACTTTATCCCCCCATGCGTGGAAGTGCCCTATGCTCTCTAAGCTGTGTTTTTTAGATGTTTCAGGACACACCGTACACTTCTCCAGAGTGGCTGTTGGCAATTTACATCCCGCCCATCAGTGTAGCAAGGCTCCCATTTCTCCATGGCCTGTCCTGCATTTCTGGTTTTGACACTTTTTTCAGCATGGCCCTTTTGACCGATGGGAAGCGAGACTTCTTTGTAGTGCTGATTTGCCTTTCCAGGTTGCTTGGTTGGCCAAAAAGGGCGTATGCGTTTTTTCCTGAATATATTCAGGAAAAAACGCATACGCCCTTTTTGGCCAAGGGCATCATTGTCAACGTTTTGCCGCTTTTCATGTGCTTTAAAGGCGATTCGAATCTACCTCCTGAAATCTGTTTCCTGCAATTCTGCCTTGATTTCAAATCCTCTTCTTTGCCTTCCCTCAATATATTTGTGGACGAGAGTTATCATTTATAACTCTGCAGGTTTGTGAATTGCAGTGCCCTGAAGCTCCATTTTACAAGTCGCTTTTTTGGGAGCCGGCCGCAAAAGCGCAGGATGGCTTCAGGCCCTGTTCTGGTTCCGGGGGGCAGGCTGAGCCTGTGGTTAATTCTTCTTCCTGATGGGAAAATAGAGTGACCTGTGCCTGTCCCAACACCAAGAGCTAGTCTCTCATTGGTTCCCCGTCTTCCCGTTCATCCTCAGGACAAATTGCAACCTGTACGGAACAGGAGGTTAAAGGTGCTGATGCTCCAAGTAGGGAGATTGCTAGTAAAGTGGCTGGAATGGCGAACCCGAGCACAAGGAGATGAGAAATGAGGTGCGTTTTACAAACCTTTCCCCATCACACGGTGTACCATCTTCTGGGTTTCTCATGCATGTTTTCGATGTAGGAAGATGCCCTTGAACCTGGAGATTTGGGACCCATGCGATGGGTAGCACGCAGTATTACTTTAAAGGGTCTGCGTTTGCTCACCCAACCTCACCAAACCTCTCAGCCCCAAGAGTGTCCACCCTTATGTCTCATCCAGCTGTGGGTCTAGATATGGTCAATCCAGGTTGCATCACAGCTCCTGAACGAATTGTGTAAGAATTTCTCTCTCTTTCCCTGTCTTTGTTTCATGGGTTTTTAAAAGTAATTTATTTTTATAATGGGGTTTAGCTGCTTTTCACGGCTGTGTTTATGCCGCTTTACACCCACTTGACACACTAACAGAGAGATATCAATACATAGGTTTTAAGATTATTACTAGTCAGATATATTCTTGTGCGGTGAATAGGGAGTGTTGAGTCCAGTTCTCTGAGCAAGGAGTAGGTCTTGTCTATTCCATATTGGGTTTATGGAATGGTATCTGAGCTAATTTGAAACTCTTGTTTTATGTATCACCCCACCTCACCTTTCCCGTTAAGCAGCCATAGTGTGTTTTCTGCATGTGTGACTCTGTTCTGTTTTGTAATTCAGTTCAAGTGTAACGGTTTTTACATTCCCTCTATAAGTGACACCTTATGAGAAGTGTCCTTTTCTGTGTGACTTATTTCACTTAGAATCGTCTTACCTAAATCCACTCATCATGCTGCTACTAGCCTTATGACATTGATTTCATGGCTGAGTGATATTCCATTGTACATAAGGACCACAACTTTTTTATCCATTTTTCGCTTTCCTGGGATATTTAAGGTGGAATGAAGTGGAGGTCCTTGTCAACAGAGTAGCCCTAAACTTTGGGGTGCTTGTGTCTTGCTGATTTTCAATTTTCCCACTTTATCCCCCCATGCGTGGAAGTGCCCTATGCTCTCTAAGCTGTGTTTTTTAGATGTTTCAGGACACACCGTACACTTCTCCAGGGTGGCTATTGGCAATTTACATCCCGCCCATCAGTGTAGCAAGGCTCCCATTTCTCCATGGCCTGTCCTGCATTTCTGGTTTTGACACTTTTTTCAGCATGGCCCTTTTGACCGATGGGAAGCGAGACTTCTTTGTAGCGCTGATTTGCCTTTCCAGGTTGCTTGGTTGGCCAAAAAGGGCGTATGCGTTTTTTCCTGAATATATTCAGGAAAAAACGCATACGCCCTTTTTGGCCAAGGGCATCATTGTCAACGTTTTGCCGCTTTTCATGTGCTTTAAAGGCGATTCGAATCTACCTCCTGAAATCTGTTTCCTGCAATTCTGCCTTGATTTCAAATCCTCTTCTTTGCCTTCCCTCAATATATTTGTGGACGAGAGTTATCATTTATAACTCTGCAGGTTTGTGAATTGCAGTGCCCTGAAGCTCCATTTTACAAGTCGGTTTTTTGGGAGCTGGCCGCAAAAGCGCAGGATGGCTTCAGGCCCTGTTCTGGTTCAGGGGGGCAGGCTGAGCCTGTGGTTAATTCTTCTTCCTGATGGGAAAATAGAGTGACCTGTGCCTGTCCCAACACCAAGAGCTAGTCTCTCATTGGTTCCCCGTCTTCCCGTTCATCCTCAGGACAAATTGCAACCTGTACGGAACAGGAGGTTAAAGGTGCTGATGCTCCAAGTAGGGAGATTGCTAGTAAAGTGGCTGGAATGGCGAACCCGAGCACAAGGAGATGAGAAATGAGGTGCGTTTTAGAAACCTTTCCCCATCACACGGTGTACCATCTTCTGGGTTTCTCATGCATGTTTTCGATGTAGGAAGATGCCCTTGAACCTGGAGATTTGGGACCCATGCGATGGGTAGCACGCAGTATTACTTTAAAGGGTCTGCGTTTGCTCACCCAACCTCACCAGACCTCTCAGCCCCAAGAGTGTCCACCCTTATGTCTCATCCAGCTGTGGGTCTAGATATGGTCAATCCAGGTTGCATCACAGCCCCTGAACGAATTGTGTAAGAATTTCTCTCTCTTTCCCTGTCTTTGTTTCATGGGTTTTTAAAAGTAATTTATTTTTATAATGGGGTTTAGCTGCTTTTCACGGCTGTGTTTAGGCCGCTTTACACCCACTTGACACACTAACAGAGAGATATCAATACATAGGTTTTAAGATTATTACTAGTCAGATATATTCTTGTGCGGTGAATCGGGCGTGTTGAGTCCAGTTCTCTGAGCAAGGAGTAGGTCTTGTCTATTCCATATTGGGTTTATGGAACGGTATCTGAGCTAATTTGAAACTCTTGTTTTATGTATCACCCCACCTCACCTTTCCCGTTAAGCAGCCATAGTGTGTTTTCTGCATGTGTGACTCTGTTCTGTTTTGTAATTCAGTTCAAGTGTAACGGTTTTTACATTCCCTCTATAAGTGACACCTTATGAGAAGTGTCCTTTTCTGTGTGACTTATTTCACTTAGAATCGTCTTACCTAAATCCACTCATCATGCTGCTACTAGCCTTATGACATTGAATTCATGGCTGAGTGATATTCCATTGTACATAAGGACCACAACTTTTTTATCCATTTTTCGCTTTCCTGGGATATTTAAGGTGGAAGGAAGTGGAGGTCCTTGTCAACAGAGCAGCCCTAAACTTTGGGGTGCTTGTGTCTTGCTGATTTTCAATTTTCCCACTTTATCCCCCCATGCGTGGAAGTGCCCTATGCTCTCTAAGCTGTGTTTTTTAGATGTTTCAGGACACACCGTACACTTCTCCAGAGTGGCTGTTGGCAATTTACCTCCCGCCCATCAGTGTAGCAAGGCTCCCATTTCTCCATGGCCTGTCCTGCATTTCTGGTTTTGACAGTTTTTTCAGCATGGCCCTTTTGACCGATGGGAAGCGAGACTTCTTTGTAGCGCTGATTTGCCTTTCCAGGTTGCTTGGTTGGCCAAAAAGGGCGTATGCGTTTTTTCCTGAATATATTCAGGAAAAAACGCATACGCCCTTTTTGGCCAAGGGCATCATTGTCAACGTTTTGCCGCTTTTCATGTGCTTTAAAGGCGATTCGAATCTACCTCCTGAAATCTGTTTCCTGCAATTCTGCCTTGATTTCAAATCCTCTTCTTTGCCTTCCCTCAATATATTTGTGGACGAGAGTTATCATTTATAACTCTGCAGGTTTGTGAATTGCAGTGCCCTGAAGCTCCATTTTACAAGTCGGTTTTTTGGGAGCTGGCCGCAAAAGCGCAGGATGGCTTCAGGCCCTGTTCTGGTTCAGGGGGGCAGGCTGAGCCTGTGGTTAATTCTTCTTCCTGATGGGAAAATAGAGTGGCCTGTGCCTGTCCCAACACCAAGAGCTAGTCTCTCATTGGTTCCCCGTCTTCCCGTTCATCCTCAGGACAAATTGCAACCTGTACGGAACAGGAGGTTAAAGGTGCTGATGCTCCAAGTAGGGAGATTGCTAGTAAAGTGGCTGGAATGGCGAACCCGAGCACAAGGAGATGAGAAATGAGGTGCGTTTTAGAAACCTTTCCCCATCACACGGTGTACCATCTTCTGGGTTTCTCATGCATGTTTTCGATGTAGGAAGATGCCCTTGAACCTGGAGATTTGGGACCCATGCGATGGGTAGCACGCAGTATTACTTTAAAGGGTCTGCGTTTGCTCACCCAACCTCACCAGACCTCTCAGCCCCAAGAGTGTCCACCCTTATGTCTCATCCAGCTGTGGGTCTAGATATGGTCAATCCAGGTTGCATCACAGCCCCTGAACGAATTGTGTAAGAATTTCTCTCTCTTTCCCTGTCTTTGTTTCATGGGTTTTTAAAAGTAATTTATTTTTATAATGGGGTTTAGCTGCTTTTCACGGCTGTGTTTAGGCCGCTTTACACCCACTTGACACACTAACAGAGAGATATCAATACATAGGTTTTAAGATTATTACTAGTCAGATATATTCTTGTGCGGTGAATCGGGCGTGTTGAGTCCAGTTCTCTGAGCAAGGAGTAGGTCTTGTCTATTACATATTGGGTTTATGGAACGGTATCTGAGCTAATTTGAAACTCTTGTTTTATGTATCACCCCACCTCACCTTTCCCGTTAAGCAGCCATAGTGTGTTTTCTGCATGTGTGACTCTGTTCTGTATTGTAAGTCAGTTCAAGTGTAACGGTTTTTACATTCCCTCTATAAGTGACACCTTATGAGAAGTGTCCTTTTCTGTGTGACTTATTTCACTTAGAATCGTCTTACCTAAATCCACTCATCATGCTGCTACTAGCCTTATGACATTGATTTCATGGCTGAGTGATATTCCATTGTACATAAGGACCACAACTTTTTTATCCATTTTTCGCTTTCCTGGGATATTTAAGGTGGAAGGAAGTGGAGGTCCTTGTCAACAGAGCAGCCCTAAACTTTGGGGTGCTTGTGTCTTGCTGATTTTCAATTTTCCCACTTTATCCCCCCATGCGTGGAAGTGCCCTATGCTCTCTAAGCTGTGTTTTTTAGATGTTTCAGGACACACCGTACACTTCTCCAGAGTGGCTGTTGGCAATTTACATCCCGCCCATCAGTGTAGCAAGGCTCCTATTTCTCCATGGCCTGTCCTGCATTTCTGGTTTTGACAGTTTTTTCAGCATGGCCCTTTTGACCGATGGGAAGCGAGACTTATTTGTAGCGCTGATTTGCCTTTCCAGGTTGCTTGGTTGGCCAAAAAGGGCGTATGCGTTTTTTCCTGAATATATTCAGGAAAAAACGCATACGCCCTTTTTGGCCAAGGGCATCATTGTCAACGTTTTGCCGCTTTTCATGTGCTTTAAAGGCGATTCGAATCTACCTCCTGAAATCTGTTTCCTGCAATTCTGCCTTGATTTCAAATCCTCTTCTTTGCCTTCCCTCAATATATTTGTGGACGAGAGTTATCATTTATAACTCTGCAGGTTTGTGAATTGCAGTGCCCTGAAGCTCCATTTTACAAGTCGCTTTTTTGGGAGCCGGCCGCAAAAGCGCAGGATGGCTTCAGGCCCTGTTCTGGTTCAGGGGGGCAGGCTGAGCCTGTGGTTAATTCTTCTTCCTGATGGGAAAATAGAGTGACCTGTGCCTGTCCCAACACCAAGAGCTAGTCTCTCATTGGTTCCCCGTCTTCCCGTTCATCCTCAGGACAAATTGCAACCTGTACGGAACAGGAGGTTAAAGGTGCTGATGCTCCAAGTAGGGAGATTGCTAGTAAAGTGGCTGGAATGGCGAACCCGAGCACAAGGAGATGAGAAATGAGGTGCGTTTTAGAAACCTTTCCCCATCACACGGTGTACCATCCTCTGGGTTTCTCATGCATGTTTTCGATGTAGGAAGATGCCCTTGAACCTGGAGATTTGGGACCCATGCGATGGGTAGCACGCAGTATTACTTTAAAGGGTCTGCGTTTGCTCACCCAACCTCACCAAACCTCTCAGCCCCAAGAGTATCCACCCTTATGTCTCATCCAGCTGTGGGTCTAGATATGGTCAATCCAGGTTGCATCACAGCCCCTGAACGAATTGTGTAAGAATTTCTCTCTCTTTCCCTGTCTTTGTTTCATGGGTTTTTAAAAGTAATTTATTTTTATAATGGGGTTTAGCTGCTTTTCACGGCTGTGTTTAGGCCGCTTTACACCCACTTGACACACTAACAGAGAGATATCAATACATAGGTTTTAAGATTATTACTAGTCAGATATATTCTTGTGCGGTGAATCGGGCGTGTTGAGTCCAGTTCTCTGAGCAAGGAGTAGGTCTTGTCTATTCCATATTGGGTTTATGGAACGGTATCTGAGCTAATTTGAAACTCTTGTTTTATGTATCACCCCACCTCACCTTTCCCGTTAAGCAGCCATAGTGTGTTTTCTGCATGTGTGACTCTGTTCTGTTTTGTAATTCAGTTCAAGTGTAACGGTTTTTACATTCCCTCTATAAGTGACACCTTATGAGAAGTGTCCTTTTCTGTGTGACTTATTGCACTTAGAATCGTCTTACCTAAATCCACTCATCATGCTGCTACTAGCCTTATGACATTGATTTCATGGCTGAGTGATATTCCATTGTACATAAGGACCACAACTTTTTTATCCATTTTTCGCTTTCCTGGGATATTTAAGGTGGAAGGAAGTGGAGGTCCTTGTCAACAGAGCAGCCCTAAACTTTGGGGTGCTTGTGTCTTGCTGATTTTCAATTTTCCCACTTTATCCCCCCATGCGTGGAAGTGCCCTATGCTCTCTAAGCTGTGTTTTTTAGATGTTTCAGGACACACCGTACACTTCTCCAGAGTGGCTGTTGGCAATTTACATCCCGCCCATCAGTGTAGCAAGGCTCCCATTTCTCCATGGCCTGTCCTGCATTTCTGGTTTTGACACTTTTTTCAGCATGGCCCTTTTGACCGATGGGAAGCGAGACTTCTTTGTAGTGCTGATTTGCCTTTCCAGGTTGCTTGGTTGGCCAAAAAGGGCGTATGCGTTTTTTCCTGAATATATTCAGGAAAAAACGCATACGCCCTTTTTGGCCAAGGGCATCATTGTCAACGTTTTGCCGCTTTTCATGTGCTTTAAAGGCGATTCGAATCTACCTCCTGAAATCTGTTTCCTGCAATTCTGCCTTGATTTCAAATCCTCTTCTTTGCCTTCCCTCAATATATTTGTGGACGAGAGTTATCATTTATAACTCTGCAGGTTTGTGAATTGCAGTGCCCTGAAGCTCCATTTTACAAGTCGCTTTTTTGGGAGCCGGCCGCAAAAGCGCAGGATGGCTTCAGGCCCTGTTCTGGTTCCGGGGGGCAGGCTGAGCCTGTGGTTAATTCTTCTTCCTGATGGGAAAATAGAGTGACCTGTGCCTGTCCCAACACCAAGAGCTAGTCTCTCATTGGTTCCCCGTCTTCCCGTTCATCCTCAGGACAAATTGCAACCTGTACGGAACAGGAGGTTAAAGGTGCTGATGCTCCAAGTAGGGAGATTGCTAGTAAAGTGGCTGGAATGGCGAACCCGAGCACAAGGAGATGAGAAATGAGGTGCGTTTTAGAAACCTTTCCCCATCACACGGTGTACCATCTTCTGGGTTTCTCATGCATGTTTTCGATGTAGGAAGATGCCCTTGAACCTGGAGATTTGGGACCCATGCGATGGGTAGCACGCAGTATTACTTTAAAGGGTCTGCGTTTGCTCACCCAACCTCACCAAACCTCTCAGCCCCAAGAGTGTCCACCCTTATGTCTCATCCAGCTGTGGGTCTAGATATGGTCAATCCAGGTTGCATCACAGCTCCTGAACGAATTGTGTAAGAATTTCTCTCTCTTTCCCTGTCTTTGTTTCATGGGTTTTTAAAAGTAATTTATTTTTATAATGGGGTTTAGCTGCTTTTCACGGCTGTGTTTATGCCGCTTTACACCCTCTTGACACACTAACAGAGAGATATCAATACATAGGTTTTAAGATTATTACTAGTCAGATATATTCTTGTGCGGTGAATAGGGAGTGTTGAGTCCAGTTCTCTGAGCAAGGAGTAGGTCTTGTCTATTCCATATTGGGTTTATGGAACGGTATCTGAGCTAATTTGAAACTCTTGTTTTATGTATCACCCCACCTCACCTTTCCCGTTAAGCAGCCATAGTGTGTTTTCTGCATGTGTGACTCTGTTCTGTTTTGTAATTCAGTTCAAGTGTAACGGTTTTTACATTCCCTCTATAAGTGACACCTTATGAGAAGTGTCCTTTTCTGTGTGACTTATTTCACTTAGAATCGTCTTACCTAAATCCACTCATCATGCTGCTACTAGCCTTATGACATTGATTTCATGGCTGAGTGATATTCCATTGTACATAAGGACCACAACTTTTTTATCCATTTTTCGCTTTCCTGGGATATTTAAGGTGGAATGAAGTGGAGGTCCTTGTCAACAGAGTAGCCCTAAACTTTGGGGTGCTTGTGTCTTGCTGATTTTCAATTTTCCCACTTTATCCCCCCATGCGTGGAAGTGCCCTATGCTCTCTAAGCTGTGTTTTTTAGATGTTTCAGGACACACCGTACACTTCTCCAGGGTGGCTGTTGGCAATTTACATCCCGCCCATCAGTGTAGCAAGGCTCCCATTTCTCCATGGCCTGTCCTGCATTTCTGGTTTTGACACTTTTTTCAGCATGGCCCTTTTGACCGATGGGAAGCGAGACTTCTTTGTAGCGCTGATTTGCCTTTCCAGGTTGCTTGGTTGGCCAAAAAGGGCGTATGCGTTTTTTCCTGAATATATTCAGGAAAAAACGCATACGCCCTTTTTGGCCAAGGGCATCATTGTCAACGTTTTGCCGCTTTTCATGTGCTTTAAAGGCGATTCGAATCTACCTCCTGAAATCTGTTTCCTGCAATTCTGCCTTGATTTCAAATCCTCTTCTTTGCCTTCCCTCAATATATTTGTGGACGAGAGTTATCATTTATAACTCTGCAGGTTTGTGAATTGCAGTGCCCTGAAGCTCCATTTTACAAGTCGGTTTTTTGGGAGCTGGCCGCAAAAGCGCAGGATGGCTTCAGGCCCTGTTCTGGTTCAGGGGGGCAGGCTGCGCCTGTGGTTAATTCTTCTTCCTGATGGGAAAATAGAGTGGCCTGTGCCTGTCCCAACACCAAGAGCTAGTCTCTCATTGGTTCCCCGTCTTCCCGTTCATCCTCAGGACAAATTGCAACCTGTACGGAACAGGAGGTTAAAGGTGCTGATGCTCCAAGTAGGGAGATTGCTAGTAAAGTGGCTGGAATGGCGAACCCGAGCACAAGGAGATGAGAAATGAGGTGCGTTTTAGAAACCTTTCCCCATCACACGGTGTACCATCTTCTGGGTTTCTCATGCATGTTTTCGATGTAGGAAGATGCCCTTGAACCTGGAGATTTGGGACCCATGCGATGGGTAGCACGCAGTATTACTTTAAAGGGTCTGCGTTTGCTCACCCAACCTCACCAGACCTCTCAGCCCCAAGAGTGTCCACCCTTATGTCTCATCCAGCTGTGGGTCTAGATATGGTCAATCCAGGTTGCATCACAGCCCCTGAACGAATTGTGTAAGAATTTCTCTCTCTTTCCCTGTCTTTGTTTCATGGGTTTTTAAAAGTAATTTATTTTTATAATGGGGTTTAGCTGCTTTTCACGGCTGTGTTTAGGCCGCTTTACACCCACTTGACACACTAACAGAGAGATATCAATACATAGGTTTTAAGATTATTACTAGTCAGATATATTCTTGTGCGGTGAATCGGGCGTGTTGAGTCCAGTTCTCTGAGCAAGGAGTAGGTCTTGTCTATTCCATATTGGGTTTATGGAACGGTATCTGAGCTAATTTGAAACTCTTGTTTTATGTATCACCCCACCTCACCTTTCCCGTTAAGCAGCCATAGTGTGTTTTCTGCATGTGTGACTCTGTTCTGTTTTGTAATTCAGTTCAAGTGTAACGGTTTTTACATTCCCTCTATAAGTGACACCTTATGAGAAGTGTCCTTTTCTGTGTGACTTATTTCACTTAGAATCGTCTTACCTAAATCCACTCATCATGCTGCTACTAGCCTTATGACATTGAATTCATGGCTGAGTGATATTCCATTGTACATAAGGACCACAACTTTTTTATCCATTTTTCGCTTTCCTGGGATATTTAAGGTGGAAGGAAGTGGAGGTCCTTGTCAACAGAGCAGCCCTAAACTTTGGGGTGCTTGTGTCTTGCTGATTTTCAATTTTCCCACTTTATCCCCCCATGCGTGGAAGTGCCCTATGCTCTCTAAGCTGTGTTTTTTAGATGTTTCAGGACACACCGTACACTTCTCCAGAGTGGCTGTTGGCAATTTACCTCCCGCCCATCAGTGTAGCAAGGCTCCCATTTCTCCATGGCCTGTCCTGCATTTCTGGTTTTGACAGTTTTTTCAGCATGGCCCTTTTGACCGATGGGAAGCGAGACTTCTTTGTAGCGCTGATTTGCCTTTCCAGGTTGCTTGGTTGGCCAAAAAGGGCGTATGCGTTTTTTCCTGAATATATTCAGGAAAAAACGCATACGCCCTTTTTGGCCAAGGGCATCATTGTCAACGTTTTGCCGCTTTTCATGTGCTTTAAAGGCGATTCGAATCTACCTCCTGAAATCTGTTTCCTGCAATTCTGCCTTGATTTCAAATCCTCTTCTTTGCCTTCCCTCAATATATTTGTGGACGAGAGTTATCATTTATAACTCTGCAGGTTTGTGAATTGCAGTGCCCTGAAGCTCCATTTTACAAGTCGGTTTTTTGGGAGCTGGCCGCAAAAGCGCAGGATGGCTTCAGGCCCTGTTCTGGTTCAGGGGGGCAGGCTGAGCCTGTGGTTAATTCTTCTTCCTGATGGGAAAATAGAGTGGCCTGTGCCTGTCCCAACACCAAGAGCTAGTCTCTCATTGGTTCCCCGTCTTCCCGTTCATCCTCAGGACAAATTGCAACCTGTACGGAACAGGAGGTTAAAGGTGCTGATGCTCCAAGTAGGGAGATTGCTAGTAAAGTGGCTGGAATGGCGAACCCGAGCACAAGGAGATGAGAAATGAGGTGCGTTTTAGAAACCTTTCCCCATCACACGGTGTACCATCTTCTGGGTTTCTCATGCATGTTTTCGATGTAGGAAGATGTCCTTGAACCTGGAGATTTGGGACCCATGCGATGGGTAGCACGCAGTATTACTTTAAAGGGTCTGCGTTTGCTCACCCAACCTCACCAGACCTCTCAGCCCCAAGAGTGTCCACCCTTATGTCTCATCCAGCTGTGGGTCTAGATATGGTCAATCCAGGTTGCATCACAGCCCCTGAACGAATTGTGTAAGAATTTCTCTCTCTTTCCCTGTCTTTGTTTCATGGGTTTTTAAAAGTAATTTATTTTTATAATGGGGTTTAGCTGCTTTTCACGGCTGTGTTTAGGCCGCTTTACACCCACTTGACACACTAACAGAGAGATATCAATACATAGGTTTTAAGATTATTACTAGTCAGATATATTCTTGTGCGGTGAATCGGGCGTGTTGAGTCCAGTTCTCTGAGCAAGGAGTAGGTCTTGTCTATTACATATTGGGTTTATGGAACGGTATCTGAGCTAATTTGAAACTCTTGTTTTATGTATCACCCCACCTCACCTTTCCCGTTAAGCAGCCATAGTGTGTTTTCTGCATGTGTGACTCTGTTCTGTATTGTAAGTCAGTTCAAGTGTAACGGTTTTTACATTCCCTCTATAAGTGACACCTTATGAGAAGTGTCCTTTTCTGTGTGACTTATTTCACTTAGAATCGTCTTACCTAAATCCACTCATCATGCTGCTACTAGCCTTATGACATTGATTTCATGGCTGAGTGATATTCCATTGTACATAAGGACCACAACTTTTTTATCCATTTTTCGCTTTCCTGGGATATTTAAGGTGGAAGGAAGTGGAGGTCCTTGTCAACAGAGCAGCCCTAAACTTTGGGGTGCTTGTGTCTTGCTGATTTTCAATTTTCCCACTTTATCCCCCCATGCGTGGAAGTGCCCTATGCTCTCTAAGCTGTGTTTTTTAGATGTTTCAGGACACACCGTACACTTCTCCAGAGTGGCTGTTGGCAATTTACATCCCGCCCATCAGTGTAGCAAGGCTCCCATTTCTCCATGGCCTGTCCTGCATTTCTGGTTTTGACAGTTTTTTCAGCATGGCCCTTTTGACCGATGGGAAGCGAGACTTATTTGTAGCGCTGATTTGCCTTTCCAGGTTGCTTGGTTGGCCAAAAAGGGCGTATGCGTTTTTTCCTGAATATATTCAGGAAAAAACGCATACGCCCTTTTTGGCCAAGGGCATCATTGTCAACGTTTTGCCGCTTTTCATGTGCTTTAAAGGCGATTCGAATCTACCTCCTGAAATCTGTTTCCTGCAATTCTGCCTTGATTTCAAATCCTCTTCTTTGCCTTCCCTCAATATATTTGTGGACGAGAGTTATCATTTATAACTCTGCAGGTTTGTGAATTGCAGTGCCCTGAAGCTCCATTTTACAAGTCGCTTTTTTGGGAGCCGGCCGCAAAAGCGCAGGATGGCTTCAGGCCCTGTTCTGGTTCAGGGGGGCAGGCTGAGCCTGTGGTTAATTCTTCTTCCTGATGGGAAAATAGAGTGACCTGTGCCTGTCCCAACACCAAGAGCTAGTCTCTCATTGGTTCCCCGTCTTCCCGTTCATCCTCAGGACAAATTGCAACCTGTACGGAACAGGAGGTTAAAGGTGCTGATGCTCCAAGTAGGGAGATTGCTAGTAAAGTGGCTGGAATGGCGAACCCGAGCACAAGGAGATGAGAAATGAGGTGCGTTTTAGAAACCTTTCCCCATCACACGGTGTACCATCCTCTGGGTTTCTCATGCATGTTTTCGATGTAGGAAGATGCCCTTGAACCTGGAGATTTGGGACCCATGCGATGGGTAGCACGCAGTATTACTTTAAAGGGTCTGCGTTTGCTCACCCAACCTCACCAAACCTCTCAGCCCCAAGAGTATCCACCCTTATGTCTCATCCAGCTGTGGGTCTAGATATGGTCAATCCAGGTTGCATCACAGCCCCTGAACGAATTGTGTAAGAATTTCTCTCTCTTTCCCTGTCTTTGTTTCATGGGTTTTTAAAAGTAATTTATTTTTATAATGGGGTTTAGCTGCTTTTCACGGCTGTGTTTAGGCCGCTTTACACCCACTTGACACACTAACAGAGAGATATCAATACATAGGTTTTAAGATTATTACTAGTCAGATATATTCTTGTGCGGTGAATCGGGCGTGTTGAGTCCAGTTCTCTGAGCAAGGAGTAGGTCTTGTCTATTCCATATTGGGTTTATGGAACGGTATCTGAGCTAATTTGAAACTCTTGTTTTATGTATCACCCCACCTCACCTTTCCCGTTAAGCAGCCATAGTGTGTTTTCTGCATGTGTGACTCTGTTCTGTTTTGTAATTCAGTTCAAGTGTAACGGTTTTTACATTCCCTCTATAAGTGACACCTTATGAGAAGTGTCCTTTTCTGTGTGACTTATTGCACTTAGAATCGTCTTACCTAAATCCACTCATCATGCTGCTACTAGCCTTATGACATTGATTTCATGGCTGAGTGATATTCCATTGTACATAAGGACCACAACTTTTTTATCCATTTTTCGCTTTCCTGGGATATTTAAGGTGGAAGGAAGTGGAGGTCCTTGTCAACAGAGCAGCCCTAAACTTTGGGGTGCTTGTGTCTTGCTGATTTTCAATTTTCCCACTTTATCCCCCCATGCGTGGAAGTGCCCTATGCTCTCTAAGCTGTGTTTTTTAGATGTTTCAGGACACACCGTACACTTCTCCAGAGTGGCTGTTGGCAATTTACATCCCGCCCATCAGTGTAGCAAGGCTCCCATTTCTCCATGGCCTGTCCTGCATTTCTGGTTTTGACACTTTTTTCAGCATGGCCCTTTTGACCGATGGGAAGCGAGACTTCTTTGTAGTGCTGATTTGCCTTTCCAGGTTGCTTGGTTGGCCAAAAAGGGCGTATGCGTTTTTTCCTGAATATATTCAGGAAAAAACGCATACGCCCTTTTTGGCCAAGGGCATCATTGTCAACGTTTTGCCGCTTTTCATGTGCTTTAAAGGCGATTCGAATCTACCTCCTGAAATCTGTTTCCTGCAATTCTGCCTTGATTTCAAATCCTCTTCTTTGCCTTCCCTCAATATATTTGTGGACGAGAGTTATCATTTATAACTCTGCAGGTTTGTGAATTGCAGTGCCCTGAAGCTCCATTTTACAAGTCGCTTTTTTGGGAGCCGGCCGCAAAAGCGCAGGATGGCTTCAGGCCCTGTTCTGGTTCCGGGGGGCAGGCTGAGCCTGTGGTTAATTCTTCTTCCTGATGGGAAAATAGAGTGACCTGTGCCTGTCCCAACACCAAGAGCTAGTCTCTCATTGGTTCCCCGTCTTCCCGTTCATCCTCAGGACAAATTGCAACCTGTACGGAACAGGAGGTTAAAGGTGCTGATGCTCCAAGTAGGGAGATTGCTAGTAAAGTGGCTGGAATGGCGAACCCGAGCACAAGGAGATGAGAAATGAGGTGCGTTTTAGAAACCTTTCCCCATCACACGGTGTACCATCTTCTGGGTTTCTCATGCATGTTTTCGATGTAGGAAGATGCCCTTGAACCTGGAGATTTGGGACCCATGCGATGGGTAGCACGCAGTATTACTTTAAAGGGTCTGCGTTTGCTCACCCAACCTCACCAAACCTCTCAGCCCCAAGAGTGTCCACCCTTATGTCTCATCCAGCTGTGGGTCTAGATATGGTCAATCCAGGTTGCATCACAGCTCCTGAACGAATTGTGTAAGAATTTCTCTCTCTTTCCCTGTCTTTGTTTCATGGGTTTTTAAAAGTAATTTATTTTTATAATGGGGTTTAGCTGCTTTTCACGGCTGTGTTTATGCCGCTTTACACCCTCTTGACACACTAACAGGGAGATATCAATACATAGGTTTTAAGATTATTACTAGTCAGATATATTCTTGTGCGGTGAATAGGGAGTGTTGAGTCCAGTTCTCTGAGCAAGGAGTAGGTCTTGTCTATTCCATATTGGGTTTATGGAACGGTATCTGAGCTAATTTGAAACTCTTGTTTTATGTATCACCCCACCTCACCTTTCCCGTTAAGCAGCCATAGTGTGTTTTCTGCATGTGTGACTCTGTTCTGTTTTGTAATTCAGTTCAAGTGTAACGGTTTTTACATTCCCTCTATAAGTGACACCTTATGAGAAGTGTCCTTTTCTGTGTGACTTATTTCACTTAGAATCGTCTTACCTAAATCCACTCATCATGCTGCTACTAGCCTTATGACATTGATTTCATGGCTGAGTGATATTCCATTGTACATAAGGACCACAACTTTTTTATCCATTTTTCGCTTTCCTGGGATATTTAAGGTGGAATGAAGTGGAGGTCCTTGTCAACAGAGTAGCCCTAAACTTTGGGGTGCTTGTGTCTTGCTGATTTTCAATTTTCCCACTTTATCCCCCCATGCGTGGAAGTGCCCTATGCTCTCTAAGCTGTGTTTTTTAGATGTTTCAGGACACACCGTACACTTCTCCAGGGTGGCTGTTGGCAATTTACATCCCGCCCATCAGTGTAGCAAGGCTCCCATTTCTCCATGGCCTGTCCTGCATTTCTGGTTTTGACACTTTTTTCAGCATGGCCCTTTTGACCGATGGGAAGCGAGACTTCTTTGTAGCGCTGATTTGCCTTTCCAGGTTGCTTGGTTGGCCAAAAAGGGCGTATGCGTTTTTTCCTGAATATATTCAGGAAAAAACGCATACGCCCTTTTTGGCCAAGGGCATCATTGTCAACGTTTTGCCGCTTTTCATGTGCTTTAAAGGCGATTCGAATCTACCTCCTGAAATCTGTTTCCTGCAATTCTGCCTTGATTTCAAATCCTCTTCTTTGCCTTCCCTCAATATATTTGTGGACGAGAGTTATCATTTATAACTCTGCAGGTTTGTGAATTGCAGTGCCCTGAAGCTCCATTTTACAAGTCGGTTTTTTGGGAGCTGGCCGCAAAAGCGCAGGATGGCTTCAGGCCCTGTTCTGGTTCAGGGGGGCAGGCTGCGCCTGTGGTTAATTCTTCTTCCTGATGGGAAAATAGAGTGGCCTGTGCCTGTCCCAACACCAAGAGCTAGTCTCTCATTGGTTCCCCGTCTTCCCGTTCATCCTCAGGACAAATTGCAACCTGTACGGAACAGGAGGTTAAAGGTGCTGATGCTCCAAGTAGGGAGATTGCTAGTAAAGTGGCTGGAATGGCGAACCCGAGCACAAGGAGATGAGAAATGAGGTGCGTTTTAGAAACCTTTCCCCATCACACGGTGTACCATCTTCTGGGTTTCTCATGCATGTTTTCGATGTAGGAAGATGCCCTTGAACCTGGAGATTTGGGACCCATGCGATGGGTAGCACGCAGTATTACTTTAAAGGGTCTGCGTTTGCTCACCCAACCTCACCAGACCTCTCAGCCCCAAGAGTGTCCACCCTTATGTCTCATCCAGCTGTGGGTCTAGATATGGTCAATCCAGGTTGCATCACAGCCCCTGAACGAATTGTGTAAGAATTTCTCTCTCTTTCCCTGTCTTTGTTTCATGGGTTTTTAAAAGTAATTTATTTTTATAATGGGGTTTAGCTGCTTTTCACGGCTGTGTTTAGGCCGCTTTACACCCACTTGACACACTAACAGAGAGATATCAATACATAGGTTTTAAGATTATTACTAGTCAGATATATTCTTGTGCGGTGAATCGGGCGTGTTGAGTCCAGTTCTCTGAGCAAGGAGTAGGTCTTGTCTATTCCATATTGGGTTTATGGAACGGTATCTGAGCTAATTTGAAACTCTTGTTTTATGTATCACCCCACCTCACCTTTCCCGTTAAGCAGCCATAGTGTGTTTTCTGCATGTGTGACTCTGTTCTGTTTTGTAATTCAGTTCAAGTGTAACGGTTTTTACATTCCCTCTATAAGTGACACCTTATGAGAAGTGTCCTTTTCTGTGTGACTTATTTCACTTAGAATCGTCTTACCTAAATCCACTCATCATGCTGCTACTAGCCTTATGACATTGAATTCATGGCTGAGTGATATTCCATTGTACATAAGGACCACAACTTTTTTATCCATTTTTCGCTTTCCTGGGATATTTAAGGTGGAAGGAAGTGGAGGTCCTTGTCAACAGAGCAGCCCTAAACTTTGGGGTGCTTGTGTCTTGCTGATTTTCAATTTTCCCACTTTATCCCCCCATGCGTGGAAGTGCCCTATGCTCTCTAAGCTGTGTTTTTTAGATGTTTCAGGACACACCGTACACTTCTCCAGAGTGGCTGTTGGCAATTTACCTCCCGCCCATCAGTGTAGCAAGGCTCCCAGTTCTCCATGGCCTGTCCTGCATTTCTGGTTTTGACACTTTTTTCAGCATGGCCCTTTTGACCGATGGGAAGCGAGACTTCTTTGTAGCGCTGATTTGCCTTTCCAGGTTGCTTGGTTGGCCAAAAAGGGCGTATGCGTTTTTTCCTGAATATATTCAGGAAAAAACGCATACGCCCTTTTTGGCCAAGGGCATCATTGTCAACGTTTTGCCGCTTTTCATGTGCTTTAAAGGCGATTCGAATCTACCTCCTGAAATCTGTTTCCTGCAATTCTGCCTTGATTTCAAATCCTCTTCTTTGCCTTCCCTCAATATATTTGTGGACGAGAGTTATCATTTATAACTCTGCAGGTTTGTGAATTGCAGTGCCCTGAAGCTCCATTTTACAAGTCGGTTTTTTGGGAGCTGGCCGCAAAAGCGCAGGATGGCTTCAGGCCCTGTTCTGGTTCAGGGGGGCAGGCTGAGCCTGTGGTTAATTCTTCTTCCTGATGGGAAAATAGAGTGGCCTGTGCCTGTCCCAACACCAAGAGCTAGTCTCTCATTGGTTCCCCGTCTTCCCGTTCATCCTCAGGACAAATTGCAACCTGTACGGAACAGGAGGTTAAAGGTGCTGATGCTCCAAGTAGGGAGATTGCTAGTAAAGTGGCTGGAATGGCGAACCCGAGCACAAGGAGATGAGAAATGAGGTGCGTTTTAGAAACCTTTCCCCATCACACGGTGTACCATCTTCTGGGTTTCTCATGCATGTTTTCGATGTAGGAAGATGCCCTTGAACCTGGAGATTTGGGACCCATGCGATGGGTAGCACGCAGTATTACTTTAAAGGGTCTGCGTTTGCTCACCCAACCTCACCAGACCTCTCAGCCCCAAGAGTGTCCACCCTTATGTCTCATCCAGCTGTGGGTCTAGATATGGTCAATCCAGGTTGCATCACAGCCCCTGAACGAATTGTGTAAGAATTTCTCTCTCTTTCCCTGTCTTTGTTTCATGGGTTTTTAAAAGTAATTTATTTTTATAATGGGGTTTAGCTGCTTTTCACGGCTGTGTTTAGGCCGCTTTACACCCACTTGACACACTAACAGAGAGATATCAATACATAGGTTTTAAGATTATTACTAGTCAGATATATTCTTGTGCGGTGAATCGGGCGTGTTGTGTCCAGTTCTCTGAGCAAGGAGTAGGTCTTGTCTATTCCATATTGGGTTTATGGAACGGTATCTGAGCTAATTTGAAACTCTTGTTTTATGTATCACCCCACCTCACCTTTCCCGTTAAGCAGCCATAGTGTGTTTTCTGCATGTGTGACTCTGTTCTGTTTTGTAATTCAGTTCAAGTGTAACGGTTTTTACATTCCCTCTATAAGTGACACCTTATGAGAAGTGTCCTTTTCTGTGTGACTTATTTCACTTAGAATCGTCTTACCTAAATCCACTCATCATGCTGCTACTAGCCTTATGACATTGATTTCATGGCTGAGTGATATTCCATTGTACATAAGGACCACAACTTTTTTATCCATTTTTCGCTTTCCTGGGATATTTAAGGTGGAAGGAAGTGGAGGTCCTTGTCAACAGAGCAGCCCTAAACTTTGGGGTGCTTGTGTCTTGCTGATTTTCAATTTTCCCACTTTATCCCCCCATGCGTGGAAGTGCCCTATGCTCTCTAAGCTGTGTTTTTTAGATGTTTCAGGACACACCGTACACTTCTCCAGGGTGGCTGTTGGCAATTTACATCCCGCCCATCAGTGTAGCAAGGCTCCCATTTCTCCATGGCCTGTCCTGCATTTCTGGTTTTGACACTTTTTTCAGCATGGCCCTTTTGACCGATGGGAAGCGAGACTTCTTTGTAGCGCTGATTTGCCTTTCCAGGTTGCTTGGTTGGCCAAAAAGGGCGTATGCGTTTTTTCCTGAATATATTCAGGAAAAAACGCATACGCCCTTTTTGGCCAAGGGCATCATTGTCAACGTTTTGCCGCTTTTCATGTGCTTTAAAGGCGATTCGAATCTACCTCCTGAAATCTGTTTCCTGCAATTCTGCCTTGATTTCAAATCCTCTTCTTTGCCTTCCCTCAATATATTTGTGGACGAGAGTTATCATTTATAACTCTGCAGGTTTGTGAATTGCAGTGCCCTGAAGCTCCATTTTACAAGTCGGTTTTTTGGGAGCTGGCCGCAAAAGCGCAGGATGGCTTCAGGCCCTGTTCTGGTTCAGGGGGGCAGGCTGCGCCTGTGGTTAATTCTTCTTCCTGATGGGAAAATAGAGTGGCCTGTGCCTGTCCCAACACCAAGAGCTAGTCTCTCATTGGTTCCCCGTCTTCCCGTTCATCCTCAGGACAAATTGCAACCTGTACGGAACAGGAGGTTAAAGGTGCTGATGCTCCAAGTAGGGAGATTGCTAGTAAAGTGGCTGGAATGGCGAACCCGAGCACAAGGAGATGAGAAATGAGGTGCGTTTTAGAAACCTTTCCCCATCACACGGTGTACCATCTTCTGGGTTTCTCATGCATGTTTTCGATGTAGGAAGATGCCCTTGAACCTGGAGATTTGGGACCCATGCGATGGGTAGCACGCAGTATTACTTTAAAGGGTCTGCGTTTGCTCACCCAACCTCACCAGACCTCTCAGCCCCAAGAGTGTCCACCCTTATGTCTCATCCAGCTGTGGGTCTAGATATGGTCAATCCAGGTTGCATCACAGCCCCTGAACGAATTGTGTAAGAATTTCTCTCTCTTTCCCTGTCTTTGTTTCATGGGTTTTTAAAAGTAATTTATTTTTATAATGGGGTTTAGCTGCTTTTCACGGCTGTGTTTAGGCCGCTTTACACCCACTTGACACACTAACAGAGAGATATCAATACATAGGTTTTAAGATTATTACTAGTCAGATATATTCTTGTGCGGTGAATCGGGCGTGTTGAGTCCAGTTCTCTGAGCAAGGAGTAGGTCTTGTCTATTCCATATTGGGTTTATGGAACGGTATCTGAGCTAATTTGAAACTCTTGTTTTATGTATCACCCCACCTCACCTTTCCCGTTAAGCAGCCATAGTGTGTTTTCTGCATGTGTGACTCTGTTCTGTTTTGTAATTCAGTTCAAGTGTAACGGTTTTTACATTCCCTCTATAAGTGACACCTTATGAGAAGTGTCCTTTTCTGTGTGACTTATTTCACTTAGAATCGTCTTACCTAAATCCACTCATCATGCTGCTACTAGCCTTATGACATTGAATTCATGGCTGAGTGATATTCCATTGTACATAAGGACCACAACTTTTTAATCCATTTTTCGCTTTCCTGGGATATTTAAGGTGGAAGGAAGTGGAGGTCCTTGTCAACAGAGCAGCCCTAAACTTTGGGGTGCTTGTGTCTTGCTGATTTTCAATTTTCCCACTTTATCCCCCCATGCGTGGAAGTGCCCTATGCTCTCTAAGCTGTGTTTTTTAGATGTTTCAGGACACACCGTACACTTCTCCAGAGTGGCTGTTGGCAATTTACCTCCCGCCCATCAGTGTAGCAAGGCTCCCATTTCTCCATGGCCTGTCCTGCATTTCTGGTTTTGACAGTTTTTTCAGCATGGCCCTTTTGACCGATGGGAAGCGAGACTTCTTTGTAGCGCTGATTTGCCTTTCCAGGTTGCTTGGTTGGCCAAAAAGGGCGTATGCGTTTTTTCCTGAATATATTCAGGAAAAAACGCATACGCCCTTTTTGGCCAAGGGCATCATTGTCAACGTTTTGCCGCTTTTCATGTGCTTTAAAGGCGATTCGAATCTACCTCCTGAAATCTGTTTCCTGCAATTCTGCCTTGATTTCAAATCCTCTTCTTTGCCTTCCCTCAATATATTTGTGGACGAGAGTTATCATTTATAACTCTGCAGGTTTGTGAATTGCAGTGCCCTGAAGCTCCATTTTACAAGTCGGTTTTTTGGGAGCTGGCCGCAAAAGCGCAGGATGGCTTCAGGCCCTGTTCTGGTTCAGGGGGGCAGGCTGAGCCTGTGGTTAATTCTTCTTCCTGATGGGAAAATAGAGTGGCCTGTGCCTGTCCCAACACCAAGAGCTAGTCTCTCATTGGTTCCCCGTCTTCCCGTTCATCCTCAGGACAAATTGCAACCTGTACGGAACAGGAGGTTAAAGGTGCTGATGCTCCAAGTAGGGAGATTGCTAGTAAAGTGGCTGGAATGGCGAACCCGAGCACAAGGAGATGAGAAATGAGGTGCGTTTTAGAAACCTTTCCCCATCACACGGTGTACCATCTTCTGGGTTTCTCATGCATGTTTTCGATGTAGGAAGATGCCCTTGAACCTGGAGATTTGGGACCCATGCGATGGGTAGCACGCAGTATTACTTTAAAGGGTCTGCGTTTGCTCACCCAACCTCACCAGACCTCTCAGCCCCAAGAGTGTCCACCCTTATGTCTCATCCAGCTGTGGGTCTAGATATGGTCAATCCAGGTTGCATCACAGCCCCTGAACGAATTGTGTAAGAATTTCTCTCTCTTTCCCTGTCTTTGTTTCATGGGTTTTTAAAAGTAATTTATTTTTATAATGGGGTTTAGCTGCTTTTCACGGCTGTGTTTAGGCCGCTTTACACCCACTTGACACACTAACAGAGAGATATCAATACATAGGTTTTAAGATTATTACTAGTCAGATATATTCTTGTGCGGTGAATCGGGCGTGTTGTGTCCAGTTCTCTGAGCAAGGAGTAGGTCTTGTCTATTCCATATTGGGTTTATGGAACGGTATCTGAGCTAATTTGAAACTCTTGTTTTATGTATCACCCCACCTCACCTTTCCCGTTAAGCAGCCATAGTGTGTTTTCTGCATGTGTGACTCTGTTCTGTTTTGTAATTCAGTTCAAGTGTAACGGTTTTTACATTCCCTCTATAAGTGACACCTTATGAGAAGTGTCCTTTTCTGTGTGACTTATTTCACTTAGAATCGTCTTACCTAAATCCACTCATCATGCTGCTACTAGCCTTATGACATTGATTTCATGGCTGAGTGATATTCCATTGTACATAAGGACCACAACTTTTTTATCCATTTTTCGCTTTCCTGGGATATTTAAGGTGGAAGGAAGTGGAGGTCCTTGTCAACAGAGCAGCCCTAAACTTTGGGGTGCTTGTGTCTTGCTGATTTTCAATTTTCCCACTTTATCCCCCCATGCGTGGAAGTGCCCTATGCTCTCTAAGCTGTGTTTTTTAGATGTTTCAGGACCCACCGTACACTTCTCCAGAGTGGCTGTTGGCAATTTACATCCCGCCCATCAGTGTAGCAAGGCTCCCATTTCTCCATGGCCTGTCCTGCATTTCTGGTTTTGACACTTTTTTCAGCATGGCCCTTTTGACCGATGGGAAGCGAGACTTCTTTGTAGCGCTGATTTGCCTTTCCAGGTTGCTTGGTTGGCCAAAAAGGGCGTATGCGTTTTTTCCTGAATATATTCAGGAAAAAACGCATACGCCCTTTTTGGCCAAGGGCATCATTGTCAACGTTTTGCCGCTTTTCATGTGCTTTAAAGGCGATTCGAATCTACCTCCTGAAATCTGTTTCCTGCAATTCTGCCTTGATTTCAAATCCTCTTCTTTGCCTTCCCTCAATATATTTGTGGACGAGAGTTATCATTTATAACTCTGCAGGTTTGTGAATTGCAGTGCCCTGAAGCTCCATTTTACAAGTCGCTTTTTTGGGAGCTGGCCGCAAAAGCGCCGGATGGCTTCAGGCCCTGTTCTGGTTCAGGGGGGCAGGCTGAGCCTGTGGTTGATTCTTCTTCCTGATGGGAAAATAGAGTGACCTGTGCCTGTCCCAACACCAAGAGCTAGTCTCTCATTGGTTCCCCGTCTTCCCGTTCATCCTCAGGACAAATTGCAACCTGTATGGAACAGGAGGTTAAAGGTGCTGATGCTCCAAGTAGGGAGATTGCTAGTAAAGTGGCTGGAATGGCGAACCCGAACACAAGGAGATGAGAAATGAGGTGCGTTTTAGAAACCTTTCCCCATCACACGGTGTACCATCTTCTGGGTTTCTCATGCATGTTTTCGATGTAGGAAGATGCCCTTGAACCTGGAGATTTGGGACCCATGCGATGGGTAGCACGCAGTATTACTTTAAAGGGTCTGCGTTTGCTCACCCAACCTCACCAAACCTCTCAGCCCCAAGAGTGTCCACCCTTATGTCTCATCCAGCTGTGGGTCTAGATATGGTCAATCCAGGTTGCATCACAGCTCCTGAACGAATTGTGTAAGAATTTCTCTCTCTTTCCCTGTCTTTGTTTCATGGGTTTTTAAAAGTAATTTATTTTTATAATGGGGTTTAGCTGCTTTTCACGGCTGTGTTTATGCCGCTTTACACCCACTTGACACACTAACAGAGAGATATCAATACATAGGTTTTAAGATTATTACTAGTCAGATATATTCTTGTGCGGTGAATCGGGCGTGTTGAGTCCAGTTCTCTGAGCAAGGAGTAGGTCTTGTCTATTACATATTGGGTTTATGGAACGGTATCTGAGCTAATTTGAAACTCTTGTTTTATGTATCACCCCACCTCACCTTTCCCGTTAAGCAGCCATAGTGTGTTTTCTGCATGCGTGACTCTGTTCTGTTTTGTAATTCAGTTCAAGTGTAACGGTTTTTACATTCCCTCTATAAGTGACACCTTATGAGAAGTGTCCTTTTCTGTGTGACTTATTGCACTTAGAATCGTCTTACCTAAATCCACTCATCATGCTGCTACTAGCCTTATGACATTGATTTCATGGCTGAGTGATATTCCATTGTACATAAGGACCACAACTTTTTTATCCATTTTTCGCTTTCCTGGGATATTTAAGGTGGAAGGAAGTGGAGGTCCTTGTCAACAGAGCAGCCCTAAACTTTGGGGTGCTTGTGTCTTGCTGATTTTCAATTTTCCCACTTTATCCCCCCATGCGTGGAAGTGCCCTATGCTCTCTAAGCTGTGTTTTTTAGATGTTTCAGGACACACCGTACACTTCTCCAGAGTGGCTGTTGGCAATTTACATCCCGCCCATCAGTGTAGCAAGGCTCCCATTTCTCCATGGCCTGTCCTGCATTTCTGGTTTTGACACTTTTTTCAGCATGGCCCTTTTGACCGATGGGAAGCGAGACTTCTTTGTAGTGCTGATTTGCCTTTCCAGGTTGCTTGGTTGGCCAAAAAGGGCGTATGCGTTTTTTCCTGAATATATTCAGGAAAAAACGCATACGCCCTTTTTGGCCAAGGGCATCATTGTCAACGTTTTGCCGCTTTTCATGTGCTTTAAAGGCGATTCGAATCTACCTCCTGAAATCTGTTTCCTGCAATTCTGCCTTGATTTCAAATCCTCTTCTTTGCCTTCCCTCAATATATTTGTGGACGAGAGTTATCATTTATAACTCTGCAGGTTTGTGAATTGCAGTGCCCTGAAGCTCCATTTTACAAGTCGGTTTTTTGGGAGCTGGCCGCAAAAGCGCAGGATGGCTTCAGGCCCTGTTCTGGTTCAGGGGGGCAGGCTGAGCCTGTGGTTAATTCTTCTTCCTGATGGGAAAATAGAGTGGCCTGTGCCTGTCCCAACACCAAGAGCTAGTCTCTCATTGGTTCCCCGTCTTCCCGTTCATCCTCAGGACAAATTGCAACCTGTACGGAACAGGAGGTTAAAGGTGCTGATGCTCCAAGTAGGGAGATTGCTAGTAAAGTGGCTGGAATGGCGAACCCGAGCACAAGGAGATGAGAAATGAGGTGCGTTTTAGAAACCTTTCCCCATCACACGGTGTACCATCTTCTGGGTTTCTCATGCATGTTTTCGATGTAGGAAGATGCCCTTGAACCTGGAGATTTGGGACCCATGCGATGGGTAGCACGCAGTATTACTTTAAAGGGTCTGCGTTTGCTCACCCAACCTCACCAGACCTCTCAGCCCCAAGAGTGTCCACCCTTATGTCTCATCCAGCTGTGGGTCTAGATATGGTCAATCCAGGTTGCATCACAGCCCCTGAACGAATTGTGTAAGAATTTCTCTCTCTTTCCCTGTCTTTGTTTCATGGGTTTTTAAAAGTAATTTATTTTTATAATGGGGTTTAGCTGCTTTTCACGGCTGTGTTTAGGCCGCTTTACACCCACTTGACACACTAACAGAGAGATATCAATACATAGGTTTTAAGATTATTACTAGTCAGATATATTCTTGTGCGGTGAATCGGGCGTGTTGTGTCCAGTTCTCTGAGCAAGGAGTAGGTCTTGTCTATTCCATATTGGGTTTATGGAACGGTATCTGAGCTAATTTGAAACTCTTGTTTTATGTATCACCCCACCTCACCTTTCCCGTTAAGCAGCCATAGTGTGTTTTCTGCATGTGTGACTCTGTTCTGTTTTGTAATTCAGTTCAAGTGTAACGGTTTTTACATTCCCTCTATAAGTGACACCTTATGAGAAGTGTCCTTTTCTGTGTGACTTATTTCACTTAGAATCGTCTTACCTAAATCCACTCATCATGCTGCTACTAGCCTTATGACATTGATTTCATGGCTGAGTGATATTCCATTGTACATAAGGACCACAACTTTTTTATCCATTTTTCGCTTTCCTGGGATATTTAAGGTGGAAGGAAGTGGAGGTCCTTGTCAACAGAGCAGCCCTAAACTTTGGGGTGCTTGTGTCTTGCTGATTTTCAATTTTCCCACTTTATCCCCCCATGCGTGGAAGTGCCCTATGCTCTCTAAGCTGTGTTTTTTAGATGTTTCAGGACCCACCGTACACTTCTCCAGAGTGGCTGTTGGCAATTTACATCCCGCCCATCAGTGTAGCAAGGCTCCCATTTCTCCATGGCCTGTCCTGCATTTCTGGTTTTGACACTTTTTTCAGCATGGCCCTTTTGACCGATGGGAAGCGAGACTTCTTTGTAGCGCTGATTTGCCTTTCCAGGTTGCTTGGTTGGCCAAAAAGGGCGTATGCGTTTTTTCCTGAATATATTCAGGAAAAAACGCATACGCCCTTTTTGGCCAAGGGCATCATTGTCAACGTTTTGCCGCTTTTCATGTGCTTTAAAGGCGATTCGAATCTACCTCCTGAAATCTGTTTCCTGCAATTCTGCCTTGATTTCAAATCCTCTTCTTTGCCTTCCCTCAATATATTTGTGGACGAGAGTTATCATTTATAACTCTGCAGGTTTGTGAATTGCAGTGCCCTGAAGCTCCATTTTACAAGTCGCTTTTTTGGGAGCTGGCCGCAAAAGCGCCGGATGGCTTCAGGCCCTGTTCTGGTTCAGGGGGGCAGGCTGAGCCTGTGGTTGATTCTTCTTCCTGATGGGAAAATAGAGTGACCTGTGCCTGTCCCAACACCAAGAGCTAGTCTCTCATTGGTTCCCCGTCTTCCCGTTCATCCTCAGGACAAATTGCAACCTGTACGGAACAGGAGGTTAAAGGTGCTGATGCTCCAAGTAGGGAGATTGCTAGTAAAGTGGCTGGAATGGCGAACCCGAACACAAGGAGATGAGAAATGAGGTGCGTTTTAGAAACCTTTCCCCATCACACGGTGTACCATCTTCTGGGTTTCTCATGCATGTTTTCGATGTAGGAAGATGCCCTTGAACCTGGAGATTTGGGACCCATGCGATGGGTAGCACGCAGTATTACTTTAAAGGGTCTGCGTTTGCTCACCCAACCTCACCAAACCTCTCAGCCCCAAGAGTGTCCACCCTTATGTCTCATCCAGCTGTGGGTCTAGATATGGTCAATCCAGGTTGCATCACAGCTCCTGAACGAATTGTGTAAGAATTTCTCTCTCTTTCCCTGTCTTTGTTTCATGGGTTTTTAAAAGTAATTTATTTTTATAATGGGGTTTAGCTGCTTTTCACGGCTGTGTTTATGCCGCTTTACACCCACTTGACACACTAACAGAGAGATATCAATACATAGGTTTTAAGATTATTACTAGTCAGATATATTCTTGTGCGGTGAATCGGGCGTGTTGAGTCCAGTTCTCTGAGCAAGGAGTAGGTCTTGTCTATTACATATTGGGTTTATGGAACGGTATCTGAGCTAATTTGAAACTCTTGTTTTATGTATCACCCCACCTCACCTTTCCCGTTAAGCAGCCATAGTGTGTTTTCTGCATGCGTGACTCTGTTCTGTTTTGTAATTCAGTTCAAGTGTAACGGTTTTTACATTCCCTCTATAAGTGACACCTTATGAGAAGTGTCCTTTTCTGTGTGACTTATTGCACTTAGAATCGTCTTACCTAAATCCACTCATCATGCTGCTACTAGCCTTATGACATTGATTTCATGGCTGAGTGATATTCCATTGTACATAAGGACCACAACTTTTTTATCCATTTTTCGCTTTCCTGGGATATTTAAGGTGGAAGGAAGTGGAGGTCCTTGTCAACAGAGCAGCCCTAAACTTTGGGGTGCTTGTGTCTTGCTGATTTTCAATTTTCCCACTTTATCCCCCCATGCGTGGAAGTGCCCTATGCTCTCTAAGCTGTGTTTTTTAGATGTTTCAGGACACACCGTACACTTCTCCAGAGTGGCTGTTGGCAATTTACATCCCGCCCATCAGTGTAGCAAGGCTCCCATTTCTCCATGGCCTGTCCTGCATTTCTGGTTTTGACACTTTTTTCAGCATGGCCCTTTTGACCGATGGGAAGCGAGACTTCTTTGTAGCGCTGATTTGCCTTTCCAGGTTGCTTGGTTGGCCAAAAAGGGCGTATGCGTTTTTTCCTGAATATATTCAGGAAAAAACGCATACGCCCTTTTTGGCCAAGGGCATCATTGTCAACGTTTTGCCGCTTTTCATGTGCTTTAAAGGCGATTCGAATCTACCTCCTGAAATCTGTTTCCTGCAATTCTGCCTTGATTTCAAATCCTCTTCTTTGCCTTCCCTCAATATATTTGTGGACGAGAGTTATCATTTATAACTCTGCAGGTTTGTGAATTGCAGTGCCCTGAAGCTCCATTTTACAAGTCGCTTTTTTGGGAGCCGGCCGCAAAAGCGCAGGATGGCTTCAGGCCCTGTTCTGGTTCCGGGGGGCAGGCTGAGCCTGTGGTTAATTCTTCTTCCTGATGGGAAAATAGAGTGACCTGTGCCTGTCCCAACACCAAGAGCTAGTCTCTCATTGGTTCCCCGTCTTCCCGTTCATCCTCAGGACAAATTGCAACCTGTACGGAACAGGAGGTTAAAGGTGCTGATGCTCCAAGTAGGGAGATTGCTAGTAAAGTGGCTGGAATGGCGAACCCGAGCACAAGGAGATGAGAAATGAGGTGCGTTTTAGAAACCTTTCCCCATCACACGGTGTACCATCTTCTGGGTTTCTCATGCATGTTTTCGATGTAGGAAGATGCCCTTGAACCTGGAGATTTGGGACCCATGCGATGGGTAGCACGCAGTATTACTTTAAAGGGTCTGCGTTTGCTCACCCAACCTCACCAAACCTCTCAGCCCCAAGAGTGTCCACCCTTATGTCTCATCCAGCTGTGGGTCTAGATATGGTCAATCCAGGTTGCATCACAGCTCCTGAACGAATTGTGTAAGAATTTCTCTCTCTTTCCCTGTCTTTGTTTCATGGGTTTTTAAAAGTAATTTATTTTTATAATGGGGTTTAGCTGCTTTTCACGGCTGTGTTTATGCCGCTTTACACCCACTTGACACACTAACAGAGAGATATCAATACATAGGTTTTAAGATTATTACTAGTCAGATATATTCTTGTGCGGTGAATAGGGAGTGTTGAGTCCAGTTCTCTGAGCAAGGAGTAGGTCTTGTCTATTCCATATTGGGTTTATGGAACGGTATCTGAGCTAATTTGAAACTCTTGTTTTATGTATCACCCCACCTCACCTTTCCCGTTAAGCAGCCATAGTGTGTTTTCTGCATGTGTGACTCTGTTCTGTTTTGTAATTCAGTTCAAGTGTAACGGTTTTTACATTCCCTCTATAAGTGACACCTTATGAGAAGTGTCCTTTTCTGTGTGACTTATTTCACTTAGAATCGTCTTACCTAAATCCACTCATCATGCTGCTACTAGCCTTATGACATTGATTTCATGGCTGAGTGATATTCCATTGTACATAAGGACCACAACTTTTTTATCCATTTTTCGCTTTCCTGGGATATTTAAGGTGGAATGAAGTGGAGGTCCTTGTCAACAGAGTAGCCCTAAACTTTGGGGTGCTTGTGTCTTGCTGATTTTCAATTCTCCCACTTTATCCCCCCATGCGTGGAAGTGCCCTATGCTCTCTAAGCTGTGTTTTTTAGATGTTTCAGGACACACCGTACACTTCTCCAGGGTGGCTATTGGCAATTTACATCCCGCCCATCAGTGTAGCAAGGCTCCCATTTCTCCATGGCCTGTCCTGCATTTCTGGTTTTGACACTTTTTTCAGCATGGCCCTTTTGACCGATGGGAAGCGAGACTTCTTTGTAGCGCTGATTTGCCTTTCCAGGTTGCTTGGTTGGCCAAAAAGGGCGTATGCGTTTTTTCCTGAATATATTCAGGAAAAAACGCATACGCCCTTTTTGGCCAAGGGCATCATTGTCAACGTTTTGCCGCTTTTCATGTGCTTTAAAGGCGATTCGAATCTACCTCCTGAAATCTGTTTCCTGCAATTCTGCCTTGATTTCAAATCCTCTTCTTTGCCTTCCCTCAATATATTTGTGGACGAGAGTTATCATTTATAACTCTGCAGGTTTGTGAATTGCAGGGCCCTGAAGCTCCATTTTACAAGTCGGTTTTTTGGGAGCTGGCCGCAAAAGCGCAGGATGGCTTCAGGCCCTGTTCTGGTTCAGGGGGGCAGGCTGAGCCTGTGGTTAATTCTTCTTCCTGATGGGAAAATAGAGTGACCTGTGCCTGTCCCAACACCAAGAGCTAGTCTCTCATTGGTTCCCCGTCTTCCCGTTCATCCTCAGGACAAATTGCAACCTGTACGGAACAGGAGGTTAAAGGTGCTGATGCTCCAAGTAGGGAGATTGCTAGTAAAGTGGCTGGAATGGCGAACCCGAGCACAAGGAGATGAGAAATGAGGTGCGTTTTAGAAACCTTTCCCCATCACACGGTGTACCATCTTCTGGGTTTCTCATGCATGTTTTCGATGTAGGAAGATGCCCTTGAACCTGGAGATTTGGGACCCATGCGATGGGTAGCACGCAGTATTACTTTAAAGGGTCTGCGTTTGCTCACCCAACCTCACCAGACCTCTCAGCCCCAAGAGTGTCCACCCTTATGTCTCATCCAGCTGTGGGTCTAGATATGGTCAATCCAGGTTGCATCACAGCCCCTGAACGAATTGTGTAAGAATTTCTCTCTCTTTCCCTGTCTTTGTTTCATGGGTTTTTAAAAGTAATTTATTTTTATAATGGGGTTTAGCTGCTTTTCACGGCTGTGTTTAGGCCGCTTTACACCCACTTGACACACTAACAGAGAGATATCAATACATAGGTTTTAAGATTATTACTAGTCAGATATATTCTTGTGCGGTGAATCGGGCGTGTTGAGTCCAGTTCTCTGAGCAAGGAGTAGGTCTTGTCTATTCCATATTGGGTTTATGGAACGGTATCTGAGCTAATTTGAAACTCTTGTTTTATGTATCACCCCACCTCACCTTTCCCGTTAAGCAGCCATAGTGTGTTTTCTGCATGTGTGACTCTGTTCTGTTTTGTAATTCAGTTCAAGTGTAACGGTTTTTACATTCCCTCTATAAGTGACACCTTATGAGAAGTGTCCTTTTCTGTGTGACTTATTTCACTTAGAATCGTCTTACCTAAATCCACTCATCATGCTGCTACTAGCCTTATGACATTGAATTCATGGCTGAGTGATATTCCATTGTACATAAGGACCACAACTTTTTTATCCATTTTTCGCTTTCCTGGGATATTTAAGGTGGAAGGAAGTGGAGGTCCTTGTCAACAGAGCAGCCCTAAACTTTGGGGTGCTTGTGTCTTGCTGATTTTCAATTTTCCCACTTTATCCCCCCATGCGTGGAAGTGCCCTATGCTCTCTAAGCTGTGTTTTTTAGATGTTTCAGGACACACCGTACACTTCTCCAGAGTGGCTGTTGGCAATTTACCTCCCGCCCATCAGTGTAGCAAGGCTCCCATTTCTCCATGGCCTGTCCTGCATTTCTGGTTTTGACAGTTTTTTCAGCATGGCCCTTTTGACCGATGGGAAGCGAGACTTCTTTGTAGCGCTGATTTGCCTTTCCAGGTTGCTTGGTTGGCCAAAAAGGGCGTATGCGTTTTTTCCTGAATATATTCAGGAAAAAACGCATACGCCCTTTTTGGCCAAGGGCATCATTGTCAACGTTTTGCCGCTTTTCATGTGCTTTAAAGGCGATTCGAATCTACCTCCTGAAATCTGTTTCCTGCAATTCTGCCTTGATTTCAAATCCTCTTCTTTGCCTTCCCTCAATATATTTGTGGACGAGAGTTATCATTTATAACTCTGCAGGTTTGTGAATTGCAGTGCCCTGAAGCTCCATTTTACAAGTCGGTTTTTTGGGAGCTGGCCGCAAAAGCGCAGGATGGCTTCAGGCCCTGTTCTGGTTCAGGGGGGCAGGCTGAGCCTGTGGTTAATTCTTCTTCCTGATGGGAAAATAGAGTGGCCTGTGCCTGTCCCAACACCAAGAGCTAGTCTCTCATTGGTTCCCCGTCTTCCCGTTCATCCTCAGGACAAATTGCAACCTGTACGGAACAGGAGGTTAAAGGTGCTGATGCTCCAAGTAGGGAGATTGCTAGTAAAGTGGCTGGAATGGCGAACCCGAGCACAAGGAGATGAGAAATGAGGTGCGTTTTAGAAACCTTTCCCCATCACACGGTGTACCATCTTCTGGGTTTCTCATGCATGTTTTCGATGTAGGAAGATGCCCTTGAACCTGGAGATTTGGGACCCATGCGATGGGTAGCACGCAGTATTACTTTAAAGGGTCTGCGTTTGCTCACCCAACCTCACCAGACCTCTCAGCCCCAAGAGTGTCCACCCTTATGTCTCATCCAGCTGTGGGTCTAGATATGGTCAATCCAGGTTGCATCACAGCCCCTGAACGAATTGTGTAAGAATTTCTCTCTCTTTCCCTGTCTTTGTTTCATGGGTTTTTAAAAGTAATTTATTTTTATAATGGGGTTTAGCTGCTTTTCACGGCTGTGTTTAGGCCGCTTTACACCCACTTGACACACTAACAGAGAGATATCAATACATAGGTTTTAAGATTATTACTAGTCAGATATATTCTTGTGCGGTGAATCGGGCGTGTTGAGTCCAGTTCTCTGAGCAAGGAGTAGGTCTTGTCTATTACATATTGGGTTTATGGAACGGTATCTGAGCTAATTTGAAACTCTTGTTTTATGTATCACCCCACCTCACCTTTCCCGTTAAGCAGCCATAGTGTGTTTTCTGCATGTGTGACTCTGTTCTGTATTGTAAGTCAGTTCAAGTGTAACGGTTTTTACATTCCCTCTATAAGTGACACCTTATGAGAAGTGTCCTTTTCTATGTGACTTATTTCACTTAGAATCGTCTTACCTAAATCCACTCATCATGCTGCTACTAGCCTTATGACATTGATTTCATGGCTGAGTGATATTCCATTGTACATAAGGACCACAACTTTTTTATCCATTTTTCGCTTTCCTGGGATATTTAAGGTGGAAGGAAGTGGAGGTCCTTGTCAACAGAGCAGCCCTAAACTTTGGGGTGCTTGTGTCTTGCTGATTTTCAATTTTCCCACTTTATCCCCCCATGCGTGGAAGTACCCTATGCTCTCTAAGCTGTGTTTTTTAGATGTTTCAGGACACACCGTACACTTCTCCAGAGTGGCTGTTGGCAATTTACATCCCGCCCATCAGTGTAGCAAGGCTCCCATTTCTCCATGGCCTGTCCTGCATTTCTGGTTTTGACAGTTTTTTCAGCATGGCCCTTTTGACCGATGGGAAGCGAGACTTCTTTGTAGCGCTGATTTGCCTTTCCAGGTTGCTTGGTTGGCCAAAAAGGGCGTATGCGTTTTTTCCTGAATATATTCAGGAAAAAACGCATACGCCCTTTTTGGCCAAGGGCATCATTGTCAACGTTTTGCCGCTTTTCATGTGCTTTAAAGGCGATTCGAATCTACCTCCTGAAATCTGTTTCCTGCAATTCTGCCTTGATTTCAAATCCTCTTCTTTGCCTTCCCTCAATATATTTGTGGACGAGAGTTATCATTTATAACTCTGCAGGTTTGTGAATTGCAGTGCCCTGAAGCTCCATTTTACAAGTCGCTTTTTTGGGAGCCGGCCGCAAAAGTGCAGGATGGCTTCAGGCCCTGTTCTGGTTCAGGGGGGCAGGCTGAGCCTGTGGTTAATTCTTCTTCCTGATGGGAAAATAGAGTGACCTGTGCCTGTCCCAACACCAAGAGCTAGTCTCTCATTGGTTCCCCGTCTTCCCGTTCATCCTCAGGACAAATTGCAACCTGTACGGAACAGGAGGTTAAAGGTGCTGATGCTCCAAGTAGGGAGATTGCTAGTAAAGTGGCTGGAATGGCGAACCCGAGCACAAGGAGATGAGAAATGAGGTGCGTTTTAGAAACCTTTCCCCATCACACGGTGTACCATCCTCTCGGTTTCTCATGCATGTTTTCGATGTAGGAAGATGCCCTTGAACCTGGAGATTTGGGACCCATGCGATGGGTAGCACGCAGTATTACTTTAAAGGGTCTGCGTTTGCTCACCCAACCTCACCAAACCTCTCAGCCCCAAGAGTATCCACCCTTATGTCTCATCCAGCTGTGGGTCTAGATATGGTCAATCCAGGTTGCATCACAGCCCCTGAACGAATTGTGTAAGAATTTCTCTCTCTTTCCCTGTCTTTGTTTCATGGGTTTTTAAAAGTAATTTATTTTTATAATGGGGTTTAGCTGCTTTTCACGGCTGTGTTTAGGCCGCTTTACACCCACTTGACACACTAACAGAGAGATATCAATACATAGGTTTTAAGATTATTACTAGTCAGATATATTCTTGTGCGGTGAATCGGGCGTGTTGAGTCCAGTTCTCTGAGCAAGGAGTAGGTCTTGTCTATTCCATATTGGGTTTATGGAACGGTATCTGAGCTAATTTGAAACTCTTGTTTTATGTATCACCCCACCTCACCTTTCCCGTTAAGCAGCCATAGTGTGTTTTCTGCATGTGTGACTCTGTTCTGTTTTGTAATTCAGTTCAAGTGTAACGGTTTTTACATTCCCTCTATAAGTGACACCTTATGAGAAGTGTCCTTTTCTGTGTGACTTATTGCACTTAGAATCGTCTTACCTAAATCCACTCATCATGCTGCTACTAGCCTTATGACATTGATTTCATGGCTGAGTGATATTCCATTGTACATAAGGACCACAACTTTTTTATCCATTTTTCGCTTTCCTGGGATATTTAAGGTGGAAGGAAGTGGAGGTCCTTGTCAACAGAGCAGCCCTAAACTTTGGGGTGCTTGTGTCTTGCTGATTTTCAATTTTCCCACTTTATCCCCCCATGCGTGGAAGTGCCCTATGCTCTCTAAGCTGTGTTTTTTAGATGTTTCAGGACACACCGTACACTTCTCCAGAGTGGCTGTTGGCAATTTACATCCCGCCCATCAGTGTAGCAAGGCTCCCATTTCTCCATGGCCTGTCCTGCATTTCTGGTTTTGACAGTTTTTTCAGCATGGCCCTTTTGACCGATGGGAAGCGAGACTTCTTTGTAGCGCTGATTTGCCTTTCCAGGTTGCTTGGTTGGCCAAAAAGGGCGTATGCGTTTTTTCCTGAATATATTCAGGAAAAAACGCATACGCCCTTTTTGGCCAAGGGCATCATTGTCAAAGTTTTGCCGCTTTTCATGTGCTTTAAAGGCGATTCGAATCTACCTCCTGAAATCTGTTTCCTGCAATTCTGCCTTGATTTCAAATCCTCTTCTTTGCCTTCCCTCAATATATTTGTGGACGAGAGTTATCATTTATAACTCTGCAGGTTTGTGAATTGCAGTGCCCTGAAGCTCCATTTTACAAGTCGCTTTTTTGGGAGCCGGCCGCAAAAGCGCAGGATGGCTTCAGGCCCTGTTCTGGTTCAGGGGGGCAGGCTGAGCCTGTGGTTAATTCTTCTTCCTGATGGGAAAATAGAGTGACCTGTGCCTGTCCCAACACCAAGAGCTAGTCTCTCATTGGTTCCCCGTCTTCCCGTTCATCCTCAGGACAAATTGCAACCTGTACGGAACAGGAGGTTAAAGGTGCTGATGCTCCAAGTAGGGAGATTGCTAGTAAAGTGGCTGGAATGGCGAACCCGAGCACAAGGAGATGAGAAATGAGGTGCGTTTTAGAAACCTTTCCCCATCACACGGTGTACCATCCTCTGGGTTTCTCATGCATGTTTTCGATGTAGGAAGATGCCCTTGAACCTGGAGATTTGGGACCCATGCGATGGGTAGCACGCAGTATTACTTTAAAGGGTCTGCGTTTGCTCACCCAACCTCACCAAAACTCTCAGCCCCAAGAGTGTCCACCCTTATGTCTCATCCAGCTGTGGGTCTAGATATGGTCAATCCAGGTTGCATCACAGCCCCTGAACGAATTGTGTAAGAATTTCTCTCTCTTTCCCTGTCTTTGTTTCATGGGTTTTTAAAAGTAATTTATTTTTATAATGGGGTTTAGCTGCTTTTCACGGCTGTGTTTAGGCCGCTTTACACCCACTTGACACACTAACAGAGAGATATCAATACATAGGTTTTAAGATTATTACTAGTCAGATATATTCTTGTGCGGTGAATCGGGCGTGTTGAGTCCAGTTCTCTGAGCAAGGAGTAGGTCTTGTCTATTCCATATTGGGTTTATGGAACGGTATCTGAGCTAATTTGAAACTCTTGTTTTATGTATCACCCCACCTCACCTTTCCCGTTAAGCAGCCATAGTGTGTTTTCTGCATGTGTGACTCTGTTCTGTTTTGTAATTCAGTTCAAGTGTAACGGTTTTTACATTCCCTCTATAAGTGACACCTTATGAGAAGTGTCCTTTTCTGTGTGACTTATTTCACTTAGAATCGTCTTACCTAAATCCACTCATCATGCTGCTACTAGCCTTATGACATTGATTTCATGGCTGAGTGATATTCCATTGTACATAAGGACCACAACTTTTTTATCCATTTTTCGCTTTCCTGGGATATTTAAGGTGGAAGGAAGTGGAGGTCCTTGTCAACAGAGCAGCCCTAAACTTTGGGGTGCTTGTGTCTTGCTGATTTTCAATTTTCCCACTTTATCCCCCCATGCGTGGAAGTGCCCTATGCTCTCTAAGCTGTGTTTTTTAGATGTTTCAGGACACACCGTACACTTCTCCAGAGTGGCTGTTGGCAATTTACATCCCGCCCATCAGTGTAGCAAGGCTCCCATTTCTCCATGGCCTGTCCTGCATTTCTGGTTTTGACACCTTTTTCAGCATGTCCCTTTTGACCGATGGGAAGCGAGACTTCTTTGTAGCGCTGATTTGCCTTTCCAGGTTGCTTGGTTGGCCAAAAAGGGCGTATGCGTTTTTTCCTGAATATATTCAGGAAAAAACGCATACGCCCTTTTTGGCCAAGGGCATCATTGTCAACGTTTTGCCGCTTTTCATGTGCTTTAAAGGCGATTCGAATCTACCTCCTGAAATCTGTTTCCTGCAATTCTGCCTTGATTTCAAATCCTCTTCTTTGCCTTCCCTCAATATATTTGTGGACGAGAGTTATCATTTATAACTCTGCAGGTTTGTGAATTGCAGTGCTCTGAAGCTCCATTTTACAAGTCGCTTTTTTGGGAGCCAGCCGCAAAAGCGCAGGATGGCTTCAGGCCCTGTTCTGGTTCCGGGGGGCAGGCTGAGCCTGTGGTTAATTCTTCTTCCTGATGGGAAAATAGAGTGACCTGTGCCTGTCCCAACACCAAGAGCTAGTCTCTCATTGGTTCCCCGTCTTCCCGTTCATCCTCAGGACAAATTGCAACCTGTACGGAACAGGAGGTTAAAGGTGCTGATGCTCCAAGTAGGGAGATTGCTAGTAAAGTGGCTGGAATGGCGAACACGAGCACAAGAAGATGAGAAATGAGGTGCATTTTAGAAACCTTTCCCCATCACACGGTGTACCATATTCTGGGTTTCTCATGCATGTTTTCGATGTAGGAAGATGCCCTTGAACCTGGAGATTTGGGACCCATGCGATGGGTAGCACGCAGTATTACTTTAAAGGGTCTGCGTTTGCTCACCCAACCTCACCAAACCTCTCAGCCCCAAGAGTGTCCACCCTTATGTCTCATCCAGCTGTGGGTCTAGATATGGTCAATGCAGGTTGCATCACAGCCCCTGAACGAATTGTGTAAGAATTTCTCTCTCTTTCCCTGTCTTTGTTTCATGGGTTTTTAAAAGTAATTTATTTTTATAATGGGGTTTAGCTGCTTTACACGGCTGTGTTTATGCCGCCTTACACACACTTGACACACTAACAGAGAGATATCAATACATAGGTTTTAAGATTATTACTAGTCAGATATATTCTTGTGCGGTGAATCGGGCGTGTTGAGTCCAGTTCTCTGAGCAAGGAGTAGGTCTTGTCTATTCCATATTGGGTTTATGGAACGGTATCTGAGCTAATTTGAAACTCTTGTTTTATGTATCACCCCACCTCACCTTTCCCGTTAAGCAGCCATAGTTTGTTTTCTGCATGTGTGACTCTGTTCTGTTTTGTAATTCAGTTCAAGTGTAACGGTTTTTACATTCCCTCTATAAGTGACACCTTATGAGAAGTGTCCTTTTCTGTGTGACTTATTTCACTTAGAATCGTCTTACCTAAATCCACTCATCATGCTGCTACTAGCCTTATGACATTGATTTCATGGCTGAGTGATATTCCATTGTACATAAGGACCACAACTTTTTTATCCATTTTTCGCTTTCCTGGGATATTTAAGGTGGAATGAAGTGGAGGTCCTTGTCAACAGAGCAGCCCTAAACTTTGGGGTGCTTGTGTCTTGCTGATTTTCAATTTTCCCACTTTATCCCCCCATGCGTGGAAGTGCCCTATGCTCTCTAAGCTGTGTTTTTTAGATGTTTCAGGACACACCGTACACTTCTCCAGAGTGGCTGTTGGCAATTTACATCCCGCCCATCAGTGTAGCAAGGCTCCCATTTCTCCATGGCCTGTCCTGCATTTCTGGTTTTGACACTTTTTTCAGCATGGCCCTTTTGACCGATGGGAAGCGAGACTTCTTTGTAGTGCTGATTTGCCTTTCCAGGTTGCTTGGTTGGCCAAAAAGGGCGTATGCGTTTTTTCCTGAATATATTCAGGAAAAAACGCATACGCCCTTTTTGGCCAAGGGCATCATTGTCAACGTTTTGCCGCTTTTCATGTGCTTTAAAGGCGATTCGAATCTACCTCCTGAAATCTGTTTCCTGCAATTCTGCCTTGATTTCAAATCCTCTTCTTTGCCTTCCCTCAATATATTTGTGGACGAGAGTTATCATTTATAACTCTGCAGGTTTGTGAATTGCAGTGCCCTGAAGCTCCATTTTACAAGTCGCTTTTTTGGGAGCCGGCCGCAAAAGCGCAGGATGGCTTCAGGCCCTGTTCTGGTTCCGGGGGGCAGGCTGAGCCTGTGGTTAATTCTTCTTCCTGATGGGAAAATAGAGTGACCTGTGCCTGTCCCAACACCAAGAGCTAGTCTCTCATTGGTTCCCCGTCTTCCCGTTCATCCTCAGGACAAATTGCAACCTGTACGGAACAGGAGGTTAAAGGTGCTGATGCTCCAAGTAGGGAGATTGCTAGTAAAGTGGCTGGAATGGCGAACCCGAGCACAAGGAGATGAGAAATGAGGTGCGTTTTAGAAACCTTTCCCCATCACACGGTGTACCATCTTCTGGGTTTCTCATGCATGTTTTCGATGTAGGAAGATGCCCTTGAACCTGGAGATTTGGGACCCATGCGATGGGTAGCACGCAGTATTACTTTAAAGGGTCTGCGTTTGCTCACCCAACCTCACCAGACCTCTCAGCCCCAAGAGTGTCCACCCTTATGTCTCATCCAGCTGTGGGTCTAGATATGGTCAATCCAGGTTGCATCACAGCCCCTGAACGAATTGTGTAAGGATTTCTCTCTCTTTCCCTGTCTTTGTTTCATGGGTTTTTAAAAGTAATTTATTTTTATAATGGGGTTTAGCTGCTTTTCACGGCTGTGTTTAGGCCGCTTTACACCCACTTGACACACTAACAGAGAGATATCAATACATAGGTTTTAAGATTATTACTAGTCAGATATATTCTTGTGCGGTGAATCGGGCGTGTTGAGTCCAGTTCTCTGAGCAAGGAGTAGGTCTTGTCTATTCCATATTGGGTTTATGGAACGGTATCTGAGCTAATTTGAAACTCTTGTTTTATGTATCACCCCACCTCACCTTTCCCGTTAAGCAGCCATAGTGTGTTTTCTGCATGTGTGACTCTGTTCTGTTTTGTAATTCAGTTCAAGTGTAACGGTTTTTACATTCCCTCTATAAGTGACACCTTATGAGAAGTGTCCTTTTCTGTGTGACTTATTTCACTTAGAATCGTCTTACCTAAATCCACTCATCATGCTGCTACTAGCCTTATGACATTGAATTCATGGCTGAGTGATATTCCATTGTACATAAGGACCACAACTTTTTTATCCATTTTTCGCTTTCCTGGGATATTTAAGGTGGAAGGAAGTGGAGGTCCTTGTCAACAGAGCAGCCCTAAACTTTGGGGTGCTTGTGTCTTGCTGATTTTCAATTTTCCCACTTTATCCCCCCATGCGTGGAAGTGCCCTATGCTCTCTAAGCTGTGTTTTTTAGATGTTTCAGGACACACCGTACACTTCTCCAGAGTGGCTGTTGGCAATTTACCTCCCGCCCATCAGTGTAGCAAGGCTCCCATTTCTCCATGGCCTGTCCTGCATTTCTGGTTTTGACAGTTTTTTCAGCATGGCCCTTTTGACCGATGTGAAGCGAGACTTCTTTGTAGCGCTGATTTGCCTTTCCAGGTTGCTTGGTTGGCCAAAAAGGGCGTATGCGTTTTTTCCTGAATATATTCAGGAAAAAACGCATACGCCCTTTTTGGCCAAGGGCATCATTGTCAACGTTTTGCCGCTTTTCATGTGCTTTAAAGGCGATTCGAATCTACCTCCTGAAATCTGTTTCCTGCAATTCTGCCTTGATTTCAAATCCTCTTCTTTGCCTTCCCTCAATATATTTGTGGACGAGAGTTATCATTTATAACTCTGCAGGTTTGTGAATTGCAGTGCCCTGAAGCTCCATTTTACAAGTCGGTTTTTTGGGAGCTGGCCGCAAAAGCGCAGGATGGCTTCAGGCCCTGTTCTGGTTCAGGGGGGCAGGCTGAGCCTGTGGTTAATTCTTCTTCCTGATGGGAAAATAGAGTGGCCTGTGCCTGTCCCAACACCAAGAGCTAGTCTCTCATTGGTTCCCCGTCTTCCCGTTCATCCTCAGGACAAATTGCAACCTGTACGGAACAGGAGGTTAAAGGTGCTGATGCTCCAAGTAGGGAGATTGCTAGTAAAGTGGCTGGAATGGCGAACCCGAGCACAAGGAGATGAGAAATGAGGTGCGTTTTAGAAACCTTTCCCCATCACACGGTGTACCATCTTCTGGGTTTCTCATGCATGTTTTCGATGTAGGAAGATGCCCTTGAACCTGGAGATTTGGGACCCATGCGATGGGTAGCACGCAGTATTACTTTAAAGGGTCTGCGTTTGCTCACCCAACCTCACCAGACCTCTCAGCCCCAAGAGTGTCCACCCTTATGTCTCATCCAGCTGTGGGTCTAGATATGGTCAATCCAGGTTGCATCACAGCCCCTGAACGAATTGTGTAAGAATTTCTCTCTCTTTCCCTGTCTTTGTTTCATGGGTTTTTAAAAGTAATTTATTTTTATAATGGGGTTTAGCTGCTTTTCACGGCTGTGTTTAGGCCGCTTTACACCCACTTGACACACTAACAGAGAGATATCAATACATAGGTTTTAAGATTATTACTAGTCAGATATATTCTTGTGCGGTGAATCGGGCGTGTTGTGTCCAGTTCTCTGAGCAAGGAGTAGGTCTTGTCTATTCCATATTGGGTTTATGGAACGGTATCTGAGCTAATTTGAAACTCTTGTTTTATGTATCACCCCACCTCACCTTTCCCGTTAAGCAGCCATAGTGTGTTTTCTGCATGTGTGACTCTGTTCTGTTTTGTAATTCAGTTCAAGTGTAACGGTTTTTACATTCCCTCTATAAGTGACACCTTATGAGAAGTGTCCTTTTCTGTGTGACTTATTTCACTTAGAATCGTCTTACCTAAATCCACTCATCATGCTGCTACTAGCCTTATGACATTGATTTCATGGCTGAGTGATATTCCATTGTACATAAGGACCACAACTTTTTTATCCATTTTTCGCTTTCCTGGGATATTTAAGGTGGAAGGAAGTGGAGGTCCTTGTCAACAGAGCAGCCCTAAACTTTGGGGTGCTTGTGTCTTGCTGATTTTCAATTATCCCACTTTATCCCCCCATGCGTGGAAGTGCCCTATGCTCTCTAAGCTGTGTTTTTTAGATGTTTCAGGACCCACCGTACACTTCTCCAGAGTGGCTGTTGGCAATTTACATCCCGCCCATCAGTGTAGCAAGGCTCCCATTTCTCCATGGCCTGTCCTGCATTTCTGGTTTTGACACTTTTTTCAGCATGGCCCTTTTGACCGATGGGAAGCGAGACTTCTTTGTAGCGCTGATTTGCCTTTCCAGGTTGCTTGGTTGGCCAAAAAGGGCGTATGCGTTTTTTCCTGAATATATTCAGGAAAAAACGCATACGCCCTTTTTGGCCAAGGGCATCATTGTCAACGTTTTGCCGCTTTTCATGTGCTTTAAAGGCGATTCGAATCTACCTCCTGAAATCTGTTTCCTGCAATTCTGCCTTGATTTCAAATCCTCTTCTTTGCCTTCCCTCAATATATTTGTGGACGAGAGTTATCATTTATAACTCTGCAGGTTTGTGAATTGCAGTGCCCTGAAGCTCCATTTTACAAGTCGCTTTTTTGGGAGCTGGCCGCAAAAGCGCCGGATGGCTTCAGGCCCTGTTCTGGTTCAGGGGGGCAGGCTGAGCCTGTGGTTGATTCTTCTTCCTGATGGGAAAATAGAGTGACCTGTGCCTGTCCCAACACCAAGAGCTAGTCTCTCATTGGTTCCCCGTCTTCCCGTTCATCCTCAGGACAAATTGCAACCTGTACGGAACAGGAGGTTAAAGGTGCTGATGCTCCAAGTAGGGAGATTGCTAGTAAAGTGGCTGGAATGGCGAACCCGAACACAAGGAGATGAGAAATGAGGTGCGTTTTAGAAACCTTTCCCCATCACACGGTGTACCATCTTCTGGGTTTCTCATGCATGTTTTCGATGTAGGAAGATGCCCTTGAACCTGGAGATTTGGGACCCATGCGATGGGTAGCACGCAGTATTACTTTAAAGGGTCTGCGTTTGCTCACCCAACCTCACCAAACCTCTCAGCCCCAAGAGTGTCCACCCTTATGTCTCATCCAGCTGTGGGTCTAGATATGGTCAATCCAGGTTGCATCACAGCTCCTGAACGAATTGTGTAAGAATTTCTCTCTCTTTCCCTGTCTTTGTTTCATGGGTTTTTAAAAGTAATTTATTTTTATAATGGGGTTTAGCTGCTTTTCACGGCTGTGTTTATGCCGCTTTACACCCACTTGACACACTAACAGAGAGATATCAATACATAGGTTTTAAGATTATTACTAGTCAGATATATTCTTGTGCGGTGAATCGGGCGTGTTGAGTCCAGTTCTCTGAGCAAGGAGGAGGTCTTGTCTATTACATATTGGGTTTATGGAACGGTATCTGAGCTAATTTGAAACTCTTGTTTTATGTATCACCCCACCTCACCTTTCCCGTTAAGCAGCCATAGTGTGTTTTCTGCATGCGTGACTCTGTTCTGTTTTGTAATTCAGTTCAAGTGTAACGGTTTTTACATTCCCTCTATAAGTGACACCTTATGAGAAGTGTCCTTTTCTGTGTGACTTATTGCACTTAGAATCGTCTTACCTAAATCCACTCATCATGCTGCTACTAGCCTTATGACATTGATTTCATGGCTGAGTGATATTCCATTGTACATAAGGACCACAACTTTTTTATCCATTTTTCGCTTTCCTGGGATATTTAAGGTGGAAGGAAGTGGAGGTCCTTGTCAACAGAGCAGCCCTAAACTTTGGGGTGCTTGTGTCTTGCTGATTTTCAATTTTCCCACTTTATCCCCCCATGCGTGGAAGTGCCCTATGCTCTCTAAGCTGTGTTTTTTAGATGTTTCAGGACACACCGTACACTTCTCCAGAGTGGCTGTTGGCAATTTACATCCCGCCCATCAGTGTAGCAAGGCTCCCATTTCTCCATGGCCTGTCCTGCATTTCTGGTTTTGACACTTTTTTCAGCATGGCCCTTTTGACCGATGGGAAGCGAGACTTCTTTGTAGTGCTGATTTGCCTTTCCAGGTTGCTTGGTTGGCCAAAAAGGGCGTATGCGTTTTTTCCTGAATATATTCAGGAAAAAACGCATACGCCCTTTTTGGCCAAGGGCATCATTGTCAACGTTTTGCCGCTTTTCATGTGCTTTAAAGGCGATTCGAATCTACCTCCTGAAATCTGTTTCCTGCAATTCTGCCTTGATTTCAAATCCTCTTCTTTGCCTTCCCTCAATATATTTGTGGACGAGAGTTATCATTTATAACTCTGCAGGTTTGTGAATTGCAGTGCCCTGAAGCTCCATTTTACAAGTCGCTTTTTTGGGAGCCGGCCGCAAAAGCGCAGGATGGCTTCAGGCCCTGTTCTGGTTCCGGGGGGCAGGCTGAGCCTGTGGTTAATTCTTCTTCCTGATGGGAAAATAGAGTGACCTGTGCCTGTCCCAACACCAAGAGCTAGTCTCTCATTGGTTCCCCGTCTTCCCGTTCATCCTCAGGACAAATTGCAACCTGTACGGAACAGGAGGTTAAAGGTGCTGATGCTCCAAGTAGGGAGATTGCTAGTAAAGTGGCTGGAATGGCGAACCCGAGCACAAGGAGATGAGAAATGAGGTGCGTTTTAGAAACCTTTCCCCATCACACGGTGTACCATCTTCTGGGTTTCTCATGCATGTTTTCGATGTAGGAAGATGCCCTTGAACCTGGAGATTTGGGACCCATGCGATGGGTAGCACGCAGTATTACTTTAAAGGGTCTGCGTTTGCTCACCCAACCTCACCAAACCTCTCAGCCCCAAGAGTGTCCACCCTTATGTCTCATCCAGCTGTGGGTCTAGATATGGTCAATCCAGGTTGCATCACAGCTCCTGAACGAATTGTGTAAGAATTTCTCTCTCTTTCCCTGTCTTTGTTTCATGGGTTTTTAAAAGTAATTTATTTTTATAATGGGGTTTAGCTGCTTTTCACGGCTGTGTTTATGCCGCTTTACACCCACTTGACACACTAACAGAGAGATATCAATACATAGGTTTTAAGATTATTACTAGTCAGATATATTCTTGTGCGGTGAATAGGGAGTGTTGAGTCCAGTTCTCTGAGCAAGGAGTAGGTCTTGTCTATTCCATATTGGGTTTATGGAACGGTATCTGAGCTAATTTGAAACTCTTGTTTTATGTATCACCCCACCTCACCTTTCCCGTTAAGCAGCCATAGTGTGTTTTCTGCATGTGTGACTCTGTTCTGTTTTGTAATTCAGTTCAAGTGTAACGGTTTTTACATTCCCTCTATAAGTGACACCTTATGAGAAGTGTCCTTTTCTGTGTGACTTATTTCACTTAGAATCGTCTTACCTAAATCCACTCATCATGCTGCTACTAGCCTTATGACATTGATTTCATGGCTGAGTGATATTCCATTGTACATAAGGACCACAACTTTTTTATCCATTTTTCGCTTTCCTGGGATATTTAAGGTGGAATGAAGTGGAGGTCCTTGTCAACAGAGTAGCCCTAAACTTTGGGGTGCTTGTGTCTTGCTGATTTTCAATTTTCCCACTTTATCCCCCCATGCGTGGAAGTGCCCTATGCTCTCTAAGCTGTGTTTTTTAGATGTTTCAGGACACACCATACACTTCTCCAGGGTGGCTGTTGGCAATTTACATCCCGCCCATCAGTGTAGCAAGGCTCCCATTTCTCCATGGCCTGTCCTGCATTTCTGGTTTTGACACTTTTTTCAGCATGGCCCTTTTGACCGATGGGAAGCGAGACTTCTTTGTAGCGCTGATTTGCCTTTCCAGGTTGCTTGGTTGGCCAAAAAGGGCGTATGCGTTTTTTCCTGAATATATTCAGGAAAAAACGCATACGCCCTTTTTGGCCAAGGGCATCATTGTCAACGTTTTGCCGCTTTTCATGTGCTTTAAAGGCGATTCGAATCTACCTCCTGAAATCTGTTTCCTGCAATTCTGCCTTGATTTCAAATCCTCTTCTTTGCCTTCCCTCAATATATTTGTGGACGAGAGTTATCATTTATAACTCTGCAGGTTTGTGAATTGCAGTGCCCTGAAGCTCCATTTTACAAGTCGGGTTTTTGGGAGCTGGCCGCAAAAGCGCAGGATGGCTTCAGGCCCTGTTCTGGTTCAGGGGGGCAGGCTGAGCCTGTGGTTAATTCTTCTTCCTGATGGGAAAATAGAGTGGCCTGTGCCTGTCCCAACACCAAGAGCTAGTCTCTCATTGGTTCCCCGTCTTCCCGTTCATCCTCAGGACAAATTGCAACCTGTACGGAACAGGAGGTTAAAGGTGCTGATGCTCCAAGTAGGGAGATTGCTAGTAAAGTGGCTGGAATGGCGAACCCGAGCACAAGGAGATGAGAAATGAGGTGCGTTTTAGAAACCTTTCCCCATCACACGGTGTACCATCTTCTGGGTTTCTCATGCATGTTTTCGATGTAGGAAGATGCCCTTGAACCTGGAGATTTGGGACCCATGCGATGGGTAGCACGCAGTATTACTTTAAAGGGTCTGCGTTTGCTCACCCAACCTCACCAGACCTCTCAGCCCCAAGAGTGTCCACCCTTATGTCTCATCCAGCTGTGGGTCTAGATATGGTCAATCCAGGTTGCATCACAGCCCCTGAACGAATTGTGTAAGAATTTCTCTCTCTTTCCCTGTCTTTGTTTCATGGGTTTTTAAAAGTAATTTATTTTTATAATGGGGTTTAGCTGCTTTTCACGGCTGTGTTTAGGCCGCTTTACACCCACTTGACACACTAACAGAGAGATATCAATACATAGGTTTTAAGATTATTACTAGTCAGATATATTCTTGTGCGGTGAATCGGGCGTGTTGAGTCCAGTTCTCTGAGCAAGGAGTAGGTCTTGTCTATTCCATATTGGGTTTATGGAACGGTATCTGAGCTAATTTGAAACTCTTGTTTTATGTATCACCCCACCTCACCTTTCCCGTTAAGCAGCCATAGTGTGTTTTCTGCATGTGTGACTCTGTTCTGTTTTGTAATTCAGTTCAAGTGTAACGGTTTTTACATTCCCTCTATAAGTGACACCTTATGAGAAGTGTCCTTTTCTGTGTGACTTATTTCACTTAGAATCGTCTTACCTAAATCCACTCATCATGCTGCTACTAGCCTTATGACATTGAATTCATGGCTGAGTGATATTCCATTGTACATAAGGACCACAACTTTTTTATCCATTTTTCGCTTTCCTGGGATATTTAAGGTGGAAGGAAGTGGAGGTCCTTGTCAACAGAGCAGCCCTAAACTTTGGGGTGCTTGTGTCTTGCTGATTTTCAATTTTCCCACTTTATCCCCCCATGCGTGGAAGTGCCCTATGCTCTCTAAGCTGTGTTTTTTAGATGTTTCAGGACACACCGTACACTTCTCCAGAGTGGCTGTTGGCAATTTACCTCCCGCCCATCAGTGTAGCAAGGCTCCCATTTCTCCATGGCCTGTCCTGCATTTCTGGTTTTGACAGTTTTTTCAGCATGGCCCTTTTGACCGATGGGAAGCGAGACTTCTTTGTAGCGCTGATTTGCCTTTCCAGGTTGCTTGGTTGGCCAAAAAGGGCGTATGCGTTTTTTCCTGAATATATTCAGGAAAAAACGCATACGCCCTTTTTGGCCAAGGGCATCATTGTCAACGTTTTGCCGCTTTTCATGTGCTTTAAAGGCGATTCGAATCTACCTCCTGAAATCTGTTTCCTGCAATTCTGCCTTGATTTCAAATCCTCTTCTTTGCCTTCCCTCAATATATTTGTGGACGAGAGTTATCATTTATAACTCTGCAGGTTTGTGAATTGCAGTGCCCTGAAGCTCCATTTTACAAGTCGGTTTTTTGGGAGCTGGCCGCAAAAGCGCAGGATGGCTTCAGGCCCTGTTCTGGTTCAGGGGGGCAGGCTGAGCCTGTGGTTAATTCTTCTTCCTGATGGGAAAATAGAGTGGCCTGTGCCTGTCCCAACACCAAGAGCTAGTCTCTCATTGGTTCCCCGTCTTCCCGTTCATCCTCAGGACAAATTGCAACCTGTACGGAACAGGAGGTTAAAGGTGCTGATGCTCCAAGTAGGGAGATTGCTAGTAAAGTGGCTGGAATGGCGAACCCGAGCACAAGGAGATGAGAAATGAGGTGCGTTTTAGAAACCTTTCCCCATCACACGGTGTACCATCTTCTGGGTTTCTCATGCATGTTTTCGATGTAGGAAGATGCCCTTGAACCTGGAGATTTGGGACCCATGCGATGGGTAGCACGCAGTATTACTTTAAAGGGTCTGCGTTTGCTCACCCAACCTCACCAGACCTCTCAGCCCCAAGAGTGTCCACCCTTATGTCTCATCCAGCTGTGGGTCTAGATATGGTCAATCCAGGTTGCATCACAGCCCCTGAACGAATTGTGTAAGAATTTCTCTCTCTTTCCCTGTCTTTGTTTCATGGGTTTTTAAAAGTAATTTATTTTTATAATGGGGTTTAGCTGCTTTTCACGGCTGTGTTTAGGCCGCTTTACACCCACTTGACACACTAACAGAGAGATATCAATACATAGGTTTTAAGATTATTACTAGTCAGATATATTCTTGTGCGGTGAATCGGGCGTGTTGTGTCCAGTTCTCTGAGCAAGGAGTAGGTCTTGTCTATTCCATATTGGGTTTATGGAACGGTATCTGAGCTAATTTGAAACTCTTGTTTTATGTATCACCCCACCTCACCTTTCCCGTTAAGCAGCCATAGTGTGTTTTCTGCATGTGTGACTCTGTTCTGTTTTGTAATTCAGTTCAAGTGTAACGGTTTTTACATTCCCTCTATAAGTGACACCTTATGAGAAGTGTCCTTTTCTGTGTGACTTATTTCACTTAGAATCGTCTTACCTAAATCCACTCATCATGCTGCTACTAGCCTTATGACATTGATTTCATGGCTGAGTGATATTCCATTGTACATAAGGACCACAACTTTTTTATCCATTTTTCGCTTTCCTGGGATATTTAAGGTGGAAGGAAGTGGAGGTCCTTGTCAACAGAGCAGCCCTAAACTTTGGGGTGCTTGTGTCTTGCTGATTTTCAATTATCCCACTTTATCCCCCCATGCGTGGAAGTGCCCTATGCTCTCTAAGCTGTGTTTTTTAGATGTTTCAGCACCCACCGTACACTTCTCCAGAGTGGCTGTTGGCAATTTACATCCCGCCCATCAGTGTAGCAAGGCTCCCATTTCTCCATGGCCTGTCCTGCATTTCTGGTTTTGACACTTTTTTCAGCATGGCCCTTTTGACCGATGGGAAGCGAGACTTCTTTGTAGCGCTGATTTGCCTTTCCAGGTTGCTTGGTTGGCCAAAAAGGGCGTATGCGTTTTTTCCTGAATATATTCAGGAAAAAACGCATACGCCCTTTTTGGCCAAGGGCATCATTGTCAACGTTTTGCCGCTTTTCATGTGCTTTAAAGGCGATTCGAATCTACCTCCTGAAATCTGTTTCCTGCAATTCTGCCTTGATTTCAAATCCTCTTCTTTGCCTTCCCTCAATATATTTGTGGACGAGAGTTATCATTTATAACTCTGCAGGTTTGTGAATTGCAGTGCCCTGAAGCTCCATTTTACAAGTCGCTTTTTTGGGAGCTGGCCGCAAAAGCGCCGGATGGCTTCAGGCCCTGTTCTGGTTCAGGGGGGCAGGCTGAGCCTGTGGTTGATTCTTCTTCCTGATGGGAAAATAGAGTGACCTGTGCCTGTCCCAACACCAAGAGCTAGTCTCTCATTGGTTCCCCGTCTTCCCGTTCATCCTCAGGACAAATTGCAACCTGTACGGAACAGGAGGTTAAAGGTGCTGATGCTCCAAGTAGGGAGATTGCTAGTAAAGTGGCTGGAATGGCGAACCCGAACACAAGGAGATGAGAAATGAGGTGCGTTTTAGAAACCTTTCCCCATCACACGGTGTACCATCTTCTGGGTTTCTCATGCATGTTTTCGATGTAGGAAGATGCCCTTGAACCTGGAGATTTGGGACCCATGCGATGGGTAGCACGCAGTATTACTTTAAAGGGTCTGCGTTTGCTCACCCAACCTCACCAAACCTCTCAGCCCCAAGAGTGTCCACCCTTATGTCTCATCCAGCTGTGGGTCTAGATATGGTCAATCCAGGTTGCATCACAGCTCCTGAACGAATTGTGTAAGAATTTCTCTCTCTTTCCCTGTCTTTGTTTCATGGGTTTTTAAAAGTAATTTATTTTTATAATGGGGTTTAGCTGCTTTTCACGGCTGTGTTTATGCCGCTTTACACCCACTTGACACACTAACAGAGAGATATCAATACATAGGTTTTAAGATTATTACTAGTCAGATATATTCTTGTGCGGTGAATCGGGCGTGTTGAGTCCAGTTCTCTGAGCAAGGAGGAGGTCTTGTCTATTACATATTGGGTTTATGGAACGGTATCTGAGCTAATTTGAAACTCTTGTTTTATGTATCACCCCACCTCACCTTTCCCGTTAAGCAGCCATAGTGTGTTTTCTGCATGCGTGACTCTGTTCTGTTTTGTAATTCAGTTCAAGTGTAACGGTTTTTACATTCCCTCTATAAGTGACACCTTATGAGAAGTGTCCTTTTCTGTGTGACTTATTGCACTTAGAATCGTCTTACCTAAATCCACTCATCATGCTGCTACTAGCCTTATGACATTGATTTCATGGCTGAGTGATATTCCATTGTACATAAGGACCACAACTTTTTTATCCATTTTTCGCTTTCCTGGGATATTTAAGGTGGAAGGAAGTGGAGGTCCTTGTCAACAGAGCAGCCCTAAACTTTGGGGTGCTTGTGTCTTGCTGATTTTCAATTTTCCCACTTTATCCCCCCATGCGTGGAAGTGCCCTATGCTCTCTAAGCTGTGTTTTTTAGATGTTTCAGGACACACCGTACACTTCTCCAGAGTGGCTGTTGGCAATTTACATCCCGCCCATCAGTGTAGCAAGGCTCCCATTTCTCCATGGCCTGTCCTGCATTTCTGGTTTTGACACTTTTTTCAGCATGGCCCTTTTGACCGATGGGAAGCGAGACTTCTTTGTAGTGCTGATTTGCCTTTCCAGGTTGCTTGGTTGGCCAAAAAGGGCGTATGCGTTTTTTCCTGAATATATTCAGGAAAAAACGCATACGCCCTTTTTGGCCAAGGGCATCATTGTCAACGTTTTGCCGCTTTTCATGTGCTTTAAAGGCGATTCGAATCTACCTCCTGAAATCTGTTTCCTGCAATTCTGCCTTGATTTCAAATCCTCTTCTTTGCCTTCCCTCAATATATTTGTGGACGAGAGTTATCATTTATAACTCTGCAGGTTTGTGAATTGCAGTGCCCTGAAGCTCCATTTTACAAGTCGCTTTTTTGGGAGCCGGCCGCAAAAGCGCAGGATGGCTTCAGGCCCTGTTCTGGTTCCGGGGGGCAGGCTGAGCCTGTGGTTAATTCTTCTTCCTGATGGGAAAATAGAGTGACCTGTGCCTGTCCCAACACCAAGAGCTAGTCTCTCATTGGTTCCCCGTCTTCCCGTTCATCCTCAGGACAAATTGCAACCTGTACGGAACAGGAGGTTAAAGGTGCTGATGCTCCAAGTAGGGAGATTGCTAGTAAAGTGGCTGGAATGGCGAACCCGAGCACAAGGAGATGAGAAATGAGGTGCGTTTTAGAAACCTTTCCCCATCACACGGTGTACCATCTTCTGGGTTTCTCATGCATGTTTTCGATGTAGGAAGATGCCCTTGAACCTGGAGATTTGGGACCCATGCGATGGGTAGCACGCAGTATTACTTTAAAGGGTCTGCGTTTGCTCACCCAACCTCACCAAACCTCTCAGCCCCAAGAGTGTCCACCCTTATGTCTCATCCAGCTGTGGGTCTAGATATGGTCAATCCAGGTTGCATCACAGCTCCTGAACGAATTGTGTAAGAATTTCTCTCTCTTTCCCTGTCTTTGTTTCATGGGTTTTTAAAAGTAATTTATTTTTATAATGGGGTTTAGCTGCTTTTCACGGCTGTGTTTATGCCGCTTTACACCCACTTGACACACTAACAGAGAGATATCAATACATAGGTTTTAAGATTATTACTAGTCAGATATATTCTTGTGCGGTGAATAGGGAGTGTTGAGTCCAGTTCTCTGAGCAAGGAGTAGGTCTTGTCTATTCCATATTGGGTTTATGGAACGGTATCTGAGCTAATTTGAAACTCTTGTTTTATGTATCACCCCACCTCACCTTTCCCGTTAAGCAGCCATAGTGTGTTTTCTGCATGTGTGACTCTGTTCTGTTTTGTAATTCAGTTCAAGTGTAACGGTTTTTACATTCCCTCTATAAGTGACACCTTATGAGAAGTGTCCTTTTCTGTGTGACTTATTTCACTTAGAATCGTCTTACCTAAATCCACTCATCATGCTGCTACTAGCCTTATGACATTGATTTCATGGCTGAGTGATATTCCATTGTACATAAGGACCACAACTTTTTTATCCATTTTTCGCTTTCCTGGGATATTTAAGGTGGAATGAAGTGGAGGTCCTTGTCAACAGAGTAGCCCTAAACTTTGGGGTGCTTGTGTCTTGCTGATTTTCAATTTTCCCACTTTATCCCCCCATGCGTGGAAGTGCCCTATGCTCTCTAAGCTGTGTTTTTTAGATGTTTCAGGACACACCGTACACTTCTCCAGGGTGGCTGTTGGCAATTTACATCCCGCCCATCAGTGTAGCAAGGCTCCCATTTCTCCATGGCCTGTCCTGCATTTCTGGTTTTGACACTTTTTTCAGCATGGCCCTTTTGACCGATGGGAAGCGAGACTTCTTTGTAGCGCTGATTTGCCTTTCCAGGTTGCTTGGTTGGCCAAAAAGGGCGTATGCGTTTTTTCCTGAATATATTCAGGAAAAAACGCATACGCCCTTTTTGGCCAAGGGCATCATTGTCAACGTTTTGCCGCTTTTCATGTGCTTTAAAGGCGATTCGAATCTACCTCCTGAAATCTGTTTCCTGCAATTCTGCCTTGATTTCAAATCCTCTTCTTTGCCTTCCCTCAATATATTTGTGGACGAGAGTTATCATTTATAACTCTGCAGGTTTGTGAATTGCAGTGCCCTGAAGCTCCATTTTACAAGTCGGTTTTTTGGGAGCTGGCCGCAAAAGCGCAGGATGGCTTCAGGCCCTGTTCTGGTTCAGGGGGGCAGGCTGAGCCTGTGGTTAATTCTTCTTCCTGATGGGAAAATAGAGTGGCCTGTGCCTGTCCCAACACCAAGAGCTAGTCTCTCATTGGTTCCCCGTCTTCCCGTTCATCCTCAGGACAAATTGCAACCTGTACGGAACAGGAGGTTAAAGGTGCTGATGCTCCAAGTAGGGAGATTGCTAGTAAAGTGGCTGGAATGGCGAACCCGAGCACAAGGAGATGAGAAATGAGGTGCGTTTTAGAAACCTTTCCCCATCACACGGTGTACCATCTTCTGGGTTTCTCATGCATGTTTTCGATGTAGGAAGATGCCCTTGAACCTGGAGATTTGGGACCCATGCGATGGGTAGCACGCAGTATTACTTTAAAGGGTCTGCGTTTGCTCACCCAACCTCACCAGACCTCTCAGCCCCAAGAGTGTCCACCCTTATGTCTCATCCAGCTGTGGGTCTAGATATGGTCAATCCAGGTTGCATCACAGCCCCTGAACGAATTGTGTAAGAATTTCTCTCTCTTTCCCTGTCTTTGTTTCATGGGTTTTTAAAAGTAATTTATTTTTATAATGGGGTTTAGCTGCTTTTCACGGCTGTGTTTAGGCCGCTTTACACCCACTTGACACACTAACAGAGAGATATCAATACATAGGTTTTAAGATTATTACTAGTCAGATATATTCTTGTGCGGTGAATCGGGCGTGTTGAGTCCAGTTCTCTGAGCAAGGAGTAGGTCTTGTCTATTCCATATTGGGTTTATGGAACGGTATCTGAGCTAATTTGAAACTCTTGTTTTATGTATCACCCCACCTCACCTTTCCCGTTAAGCAGCCATAGTGTGTTTTCTGCATGTGTGACTCTGTTCTGTTTTGTAATTCAGTTCAAGTGTAACGGTTTTTACATTCCCTCTATAAGTGACACCTTATGAGAAGTGTCCTTTTCTGTGTGACTTATTTCACTTAGAATCGTCTTACCTAAATCCACTCATCATGCTGCTACTAGCCTTATGACATTGAATTCATGGCTGAGTGATATTCCATTGTACATAAGGACCACAACTTTTTTATCCATTTTTCGCTTTCCTGGGATATTTAAGGTGGAAGGAAGTGGAGGTCCTTGTCAACAGAGCAGCCCTAAACTTTGGGGTGCTTGTGTCTTGCTGATTTTCAATTTTCCCACTTTATCCCCCCATGCTTGGAAGTGCCCTATGCTCTCTAAGCTGTGTTTTTTAGATGTTTCAGGACACACCGTACACTTCTCCAGAGTGGCTGTTGGCAATTTACCTCCCGCCCATCAGTGTAGCAAGGCTCCCATTTCTCCATGGCCTGTCCTGCATTTCTGGTTTTGACAGTTTTTTCAGCATGGCCCTTTTGACCGATGGGAAGCGAGACTTCTTTGTAGCGTTGATTTGCCTTTCCAGGTTGCTTGGTTGGCCAAAAAGGGCGTATGCGTTTTTTCCTGAATATATTCAGGAAAAAACGCATACGCCCTTTTTGGCCAAGGGCATCATTGTCAACGTTTTGCCGCTTTTCATGTGCTTTAAAGGCGATTCGAATCTACCTCCTGAAATCTGTTTCCTGCAATTCTGCCTTGATTTCAAATCCTCTTCTTTGCCTTCCCTCAATATATTTGTGGACGAGAGTTATCATTTATAACTCTGCAGGTTTGTGAATTGCAGTGCCCTGAAGCTCCATTTTACAAGTCGGTTTTTTGGGAGCTGGCCGCAAAAGCGCAGGATGGCTTCAGGCCCTGTTCTGGTTCAGGGGGGCAGGCTGAGCCTGTGGTTAATTCTTCTTCCTGATGGGAAAATAGAGTGGCCTGTGCCTGTCCCAACACCAAGAGCTAGTCTCTCATTGGTTCCCCGTCTTCCCGTTCATCCTCAGGACAAATTGCAACCTGTACGGAACAGGAGGTTAAAGGTGCTGATGCTCCAAGTAGGGAGATTGCTAGTAAAGTGGCTGGAATGGCGAACCCGAGCACAAGGAGATGAGAAATGAGGTGCGTTTTAGAAACCTTTCCCCATCACACGGTGTACCATCTTCTGGGTTTCTCATGCATGTTTTCGATGTAGGAAGATGCCCTTGAACCTGGAGATTTGGGACCCATGCGATGGGTAGCACGCAGTATTACTTTAAAGGGTCTGCGTTTGCTCACCCAACCTCACCAGACCTCTCAGCCCCAAGAGTGTCCACCCTTATGTCTCATCCAGCTGTGGGTCTAGATATGGTCAATCCAGGTTGCATCACAGCCCCTGAACGAATTGTGTAAGAATTTCTCTCTCTTTCCCTGTCTTTGTTTCATGGGTTTTTAAAAGTAATTTATTTTTATAATGGGGTTTAGCTGCTTTTCACGGCTGTGTTTAGGCCGCTTTACACCCACTTGACACACTAACAGAGAGATATCAATACATAGGTTTTAAGATTATTACTAGTCAGATATATTCTTGTGCGGTGAATCGGGCGTGTTGTGTCCAGTTCTCTGAGCAAGGAGTAGGTCTTGTCTATTCCATATTGGGTTTATGGAACGGTATCTGAGCTAATTTGAAACTCTTGTTTTATGTATCACCCCACCTCACCTTTCCCGTTAAGCAGCCATAGTGTGTTTTCTGCATGTGTGACTCTGTTCTGTTTTGTAATTCAGTTCAAGTGTAACGGTTTTTACATTCCCTCTATAAGTGACACCTTATGAGAAGTGTCCTTTTCTGTGTGACTTATTTCACTTAGAATCGTCTTACCTAAATCCACTCATCATGCTGCTACTAGCCTTATGACATTGATTTCATGGCTGAGTGATATTCCATTGTACATAAGGACCACAACTTTTTTATCCATTTTTCGCTTTCCTGGGATATTTAAGGTGGAAGGAAGTGGAGGTCCTTGTCAACAGAGCAGCCCTAAACTTTGGGGTGCTTGTGTCTTGCTGATTTTCAATTTTCCCACTTTATCCCCCCATGCGTGGAAGTGCCCTATGCTCTCTAAGCTGTGTTTTTTAGATGTTTCAGGACCCACCGTACACTTCTCCAGAGTGGCTGTTGGCAATTTACATCCCGCCCATCAGTGTAGCAAGGCTCCCATTTCTCCATGGCCTGTCCTGCATTTCTGGTTTTGACAGTTTTTTCAGCATGGCCCTTTTGACCGATGGGAAGCGAGACTTCTTTGTAGCGCTGATTTGCCTTTCCAGGTTGCTTGGTTGGCCAAAAAGGGCGTATGCGTTTTTTCCTGAATATATTCAGGAAAAAACGCATACGCCCTTTTTGGCCAAGGGCATCATTGTCAACGTTTTGCCGCTTTTCATGTGCTTTAAAGGCGATTCGAATCTACCTCCTGAAATCTGTTTCCTGCAATTCTGCCTTGATTTCAAATCCTCTTCTTTGCCTTCCCTCAATATATTTGTGGACGAGAGTTATCATTTATAACTCTGCAGGTTTGTGAATTGCAGTGCCCTGAAGCTCCATTTTACAAGTCGCTTTTTTGGGAGCTGGCCGCAAAAGCGCCGGATGGCTTCAGGCCCTGTTCTGGTTCAGGGGGGCAGGCTGAGCCTGTGGTTGATTCTTCTTCCTGATGGGAAAATAGAGTGACCTGTGCCTGTCCCAACACCAAGAGCTAGTCTCTCATTGGTTCCCCGTCTTCCCGTTCATCCTCAGGACAAATTGCAACCTGTACGGAACAGGAGGTTAAAGGTGCTGATGCTCCAAGTAGGGAGATTGCTAGTAAAGTGGCTGGAATGGCGAACCCGAGCACAAGGAGATGAGAAATGAGGTGCGTTTTAGAAACCTTTCCCCATCACACGGTGTACCATCTTCTGGGTTTCTCATGCATGTTTTCGATGTAGGAAGATGCCCTTGAACCTGGAGATTTGGGACCCATGCGATGGGTAGCACGCAGTATTACTTTAAAGGGTCTGCGTTTGCTCACCCAACCTCACCAAACCTCTCAGCCCCAAGAGTGTCCACCCTTATGTCTCATCCAGCTGTGGGTCTAGATATGGTCAATCCAGGTTGCATCACAGCTCCTGAACGAATTGTGTAAGAATTTCTCTCTCTTTCCCTGTCTTTGTTTCATGGGTTTTTAAAAGTAATTTATTTTTATAATGGGGTTTAGCTGCTTTTCACGGCTGTGTTTATGCCGCTTTACACCCACTTGACACACTAACAGAGAGATATCAATACATAGGTTTTAAGATTATTACTAGTCAGATATATTCTTGTGCGGTGAATCGGGCGTGTTGAGTCCAGTTCTCTGAGCAAGGAGTAGGTCTTGTCTATTACATATTGGGTTTATGGAACGGTATCTGAGCTAATTTGAAACTCTTGTTTTATGTATCACCCCACCTCACCTTTCCCGTTAAGCAGCCATAGTGTGTTTTCTGCATGTGTGACTCTGTTCTGTATTGTAAGTCAGTTCAAGTGTAACGGTTTTTACATTCCCTCTATAAGTGACACCTTATGAGAAGTGTCCTTTTCTGTGTGACTTATTTCACTTAGAATCGTCTTACCTAAATCCACTCATCATGCTGCTACTAGCCTTATGACATTGATTTCATGGCTGAGTGATATTCCATTGTACATAAGGACCACAACTTTTTTATCCATTTTTCGCTTTCCTGGGATATTTAAGGTTGAAGGAAGTGGAGGTCCTTGTCAACAGAGCAGCCCTAAACTTTGGGGTGCTTGTGTCTTGCTGATTTTCAATTTTCCCACTTTATCCCCCCATGCGTGGAAGTACCCTATGCTCTCTAAGCTGTGTTTTTTAGATGTTTCAGGACACACCGTACACTTCTCCAGAGTGGCTGTTGGCAATTTACATCCCGCCCATCAGTGTAGCAAGGCTCCCATTTCTCCATGGCCTGTCCTGCATTTCTGGTTTTGACACTTTTTTCAGCATGGCCCTTTTGACCGATGGGAAGCGAGACTTCTTTGTAGCGCTGATTTGCCTTTCCAGGTTGCTTGGTTGGCCAAAAAGGGCGTATGCGTTTTTTCCTGAATATATTCAGGAAAAAACGCATACGCCCTTTTTGGCCAAGGGCATCATTGTCAACGTTTTGCCGCTTTTCATGTGCTTTAAAGGCGATTCGAATCTACCTCCTGAAATCTGTTTCCTGCAATTCTGCCTTGATTTCAAATCCTCTTCTTTGCCTTCCCTCAATATATTTGTGGACGAGAGTTATCATTTATAACTCTGCAGGTTTGTGAATTGCAGTGCCCTGAAGCTCCATTTTACAAGTCGCTTTTTTGGGAGCCGGCCGCAAAAGCGCAGGATGGCTTCAGGCCCTGTTCTGGTTCAGGGGGGCAGGCTGAGCCTGTGGTTAATTCTTCTTCCTGATGGGAAAATAGAGTGACCTGTGCCTGTCCCAACACCAAGAGCTAGTCTCTCATTGGTTCCCCGTCTTCCCGTTCATCCTCAGGACAAATTGCAACCTGTACGGAACAGGAGGTTAAAGGTGCTGATGCTCCAAGTAGGGAGATTGCTAGTAAAGTGGCTGGAATGGCGAACCCGAGCACAAGGAGATGAGAAATGAGGTGCGTTTTAGAAACCTTTCCCCATCACACGGTGTACCGTCCTCTGGGTTTCTCATGCATGTTTTCGATGTAGGAAGATGCCCTTGAACCTGGAGATTTGGGACCCATGCGATGGGTAGCACGCAGTATTACTTTAAAGGGTCTGCGTTTGCTCACCCAACCTCACCAGACCTCTCAGCCCCAAGAGTGTCCACCCTTATGTCTCATCCAGCTGTGGGTCTAGATATGGTCAATCCAGGTTGCATCACAGCCCCTGAACGAATTGTGTAAGAATTTCTCTCTCTTTCCCTGTCTTTGTTTCATGGGTTTTTAAAAGTAATTTATTTTTATAATGGGGTTTAGCTGCTTTTCACGGCTGTGTTTAGGCCGCTTTACACCCACTTGACACACTAACAGAGAGATATCAATACATAGGTTTTAAGATTATTACTAGTCAGATATATTCTTGTGCGGTGAATCGGGCGTGTTGAGTCCAGTTCTCTGAGCAAGGAGTAGGTCTTGTCTATTCCATATTGGGTTTATGGAACGGTATCTGAGCTAATTTGAAACTCTTGTTTTATGTATCACCCCACCTCACCTTTCCCGTTAAGCAGCCATAGTGTGTTTTCTGCATGTGTGACTCTGTTCTGTTTTGTAATTCAGTTCAAGTGTAACGGTTTTTACATTCCCTCTATAAGTGACACCTTATGAGAAGTGTCCTTTTCTGTGTGACTTATTTCACTTAGAATCGTCTTACCTAAATCCACTCATCATGCTGCTACTAGCCTTATGACATTGAATTCATGGCTGAGTGATATTCCATTGTACATAAGGACCACAACTTTTTTATCCATTTTTCGCTTTCCTGGGATATTTAAGGTGGAAGGAAGTGGAGGTCCTTGTCAACAGAGCAGCCCTAAACTTTGGGGTGCTTGTGTCTTGCTGATTTTCAATTTTCCCACTTTATCCCCCCATGCTTGGAAGTGCCCTATGCTCTCTAAGCTGTGTTTTTTAGATGTTTCAGGACACACCGTACACTTCTCCAGAGTGGCTGTTGGCAATTTACCTCCCGCCCATCAGTGTAGCAAGGCTCCCATTTCTCCATGGCCTGTCCTGCATTTCTGGTTTTGACAGTTTTTTCAGCATGGCCCTTTTGACCGATGGGAAGCGAGACTTCTTTGTAGCGTTGATTTGCCTTTCCAGGTTGCTTGGTTGGCCAAAAAGGGCGTATGCGTTTTTTCCTGAATATATTCAGGAAAAAACGCATACGCCCTTTTTGGCCAAGGGCATCATTGTCAACGTTTTGCCGCTTTTCATGTGCTTTAAAGGCGATTCGAATCTACCTCCTGAAATCTGTTTCCTGCAATTCTGCCTTGATTTCAAATCCTCTTCTTTGCCTTCCCTCAATATATTTGTGGACGAGAGTTATCATTTATAACTCTGCAGGTTTGTGAATTGCAGTGCCCTGAAGCTCCATTTTACAAGTCGGTTTTTTGGGAGCTGGCCGCAAAAGCGCAGGATGGCTTCAGGCCCTGTTCTGGTTCAGGGGGGCAGGCTGAGCCTGTGGTTAATTCTTCTTCCTGATGGGAAAATAGAGTGGCCTGTGCCTGTCCCAACACCAAGAGCTAGTCTCTCATTGGTTCCCCGTCTTCCCGTTCATCCTCAGGACAAATTGCAACCTGTACGGAACAGGAGGTTAAAGGTGCTGATGCTCCAAGTAGGGAGATTGCTAGTAAAGTGGCTGGAATGGCGAACCCGAGCACAAGGAGATGAGAAATGAGGTGCGTTTTAGAAACCTTTCCCCATCACACGGTGTACCATCTTCTGGGTTTCTCATGCATGTTTTCGATGTAGGAAGATGCCCTTGAACCTGGAGATTTGGGACCCATGCGATGGGTAGCACGCAGTATTACTTTAAAGGGTCTGCGTTTGCTCACCCAACCTCACCAGACCTCTCAGCCCCAAGAGTGTCCACCCTTATGTCTCATCCAGCTGTGGGTCTAGATATGGTCAATCCAGGTTGCATCACAGCCCCTGAACGAATTGTGTAAGAATTTCTCTCTCTTTCCCTGTCTTTGTTTCATGGGTTTTTAAAAGTAATTTATTTTTATAATGGGGTTTAGCTGCTTTTCACGGCTGTGTTTAGGCCGCTTTACACCCACTTGACACACTAACAGAGAGATATCAATACATAGGTTTTAAGATTATTACTAGTCAGATATATTCTTGTGCGGTGAATCGGGCGTGTTGTGTCCAGTTCTCTGAGCAAGGAGTAGGTCTTGTCTATTCCATATTGGGTTTATGGAACGGTATCTGAGCTAATTTGAAACTCTTGTTTTATGTATCACCCCACCTCACCTTTCCCGTTAAGCAGCCATAGTGTGTTTTCTGCATGTGTGACTCTGTTCTGTTTTGTAATTCAGTTCAAGTGTAACGGTTTTTACATTCCCTCTATAAGTGACACCTTATGAGAAGTGTCCTTTTCTGTGTGACTTATTTCACTTAGAATCGTCTTACCTAAATCCACTCATCATGCTGCTACTAGCCTTATGACATTGATTTCATGGCTGAGTGATATTCCATTGTACATAAGGACCACAACTTTTTTATCCATTTTTCGCTTTCCTGGGATATTTAAGGTGGAAGGAAGTGGAGGTCCTTGTCAACAGAGCAGCCCTAAACTTTGGGGTGCTTGTGTCTTGCTGATTTTCAATTTTCCCACTTTATCCCCCCATGCGTGGAAGTGCCCTATGCTCTCTAAGCTGTGTTTTTTAGATGTTTCAGGACCCACCGTACACTTCTCCAGAGTGGCTGTTGGCAATTTACATCCCGCCCATCAGTGTAGCAAGGCTCCCATTTCTCCATGGCCTGTCCTGCATTTCTGGTTTTGACAGTTTTTTCAGCATGGCCCTTTTGACCGATGGGAAGCGAGACTTCTTTGTAGCGCTGATTTGCCTTTCCAGGTTGCTTGGTTGGCCAAAAAGGGCGTATGCGTTTTTTCCTGAATATATTCAGGAAAAAACGCATACGCCCTTTTTGGCCAAGGGCATCATTGTCAACGTTTTGCCGCTTTTCATGTGCTTTAAAGGCGATTCGAATCTACCTCCTGAAATCTGTTTCCTGCAATTCTGCCTTGATTTCAAATCCTCTTCTTTGCCTTCCCTCAATATATTTGTGGACGAGAGTTATCATTTATAACTCTGCAGGTTTGTGAATTGCAGTGCCCTGAAGCTCCATTTTACAAGTCGCTTTTTTGGGAGCTGGCCGCAAAAGCGCCGGATGGCTTCAGGCCCTGTTCTGGTTCAGGGGGGCAGGCTGAGCCTGTGGTTGATTCTTCTTCCTGATGGGAAAATAGAGTGACCTGTGCCTGTCCCAACACCAAGAGCTAGTCTCTCATTGGTTCCCCGTCTTCCCGTTCATCCTCAGGACAAATTGCAACCTGTACGGAACAGGAGGTTAAAGGTGCTGATGCTCCAAGTAGGGAGATTGCTAGTAAAGTGGCTGGAATGGCGAACCCGAGCACAAGGAGATGAGAAATGAGGTGCGTTTTAGAAACCTTTCCCCATCACACGGTGTACCATCTTCTGGGTTTCTCATGCATGTTTTCGATGTAGGAAGATGCCCTTGAACCTGGAGATTTGGGACCCATGCGATGGGTAGCACGCAGTATTACTTTAAAGGGTCTGCGTTTGCTCACCCAACCTCACCAAACCTCTCAGCCCCAAGAGTGTCCACCCTTATGTCTCATCCAGCTGTGGGTCTAGATATGGTCAATCCAGGTTGCATCACAGCTCCTGAACGAATTGTGTAAGAATTTCTCTCTCTTTCCCTGTCTTTGTTTCATGGGTTTTTAAAAGTAATTTATTTTTATAATGGGGTTTAGCTGCTTTTCACGGCTGTGTTTATGCCGCTTTACACCCACTTGACACACTAACAGAGAGATATCAATACATAGGTTTTAAGATTATTACTAGTCAGATATATTCTTGTGCGGTGAATCGGGCGTGTTGAGTCCAGTTCTCTGAGCAAGGAGTAGGTCTTGTCTATTACATATTGGGTTTATGGAACGGTATCTGAGCTAATTTGAAACTCTTGTTTTATGTATCACCCCACCTCACCTTTCCCGTTAAGCAGCCATAGTGTGTTTTCTGCATGTGTGACTCTGTTCTGTATTGTAAGTCAGTTCAAGTGTAACGGTTTTTACATTCCCTCTATAAGTGACACCTTATGAGAAGTGTCCTTTTCTGTGTGACTTATTTCACTTAGAATCGTCTTACCTAAATCCACTCATCATGCTGCTACTAGCCTTATGACATTGATTTCATGGCTGAGTGATATTCCATTGTACATAAGGACCACAACTTTTTTATCCATTTTTCGCTTTCCTGGGATATTTAAGGTGGAAGGAAGTGGAGGTCCTTGTCAACAGAGCAGCCCTAAACTTTGGGGTGCTTGTGTCTTGCTGATTTTCAATTTTCCCACTTTATCCCCCCATGCGTGGAAGTACCCTATGCTCTCTAAGCTGTGTTTTTTAGATGTTTCAGGACACACCGTACACTTCTCCAGAGTGGCTGTTGGCAATTTACATCCCGCCCATCAGTGTAGCAAGGCTCCCATTTCTCCATGGCCTGTCCTGCATTTCTGGTTTTGACACTTTTTTCAGCATGGCCCTTTTGACCGATGGGAAGCGAGACTTCTTTGTAGCGCTGATTTGCCTTTCCAGGTTGCTTGGTTGGCCAAAAAGGGCGTATGCGTTTTTTCCTGAATATATTCAGGAAAAAACGCATACGCCCTTTTTGGCCAAGGGCATCATTGTCAACGTTTTGCCGCTTTTCATGTGCTTTAAAGGCGATTCGAATCTACCTCCTGAAATCTGTTTCCTGCAATTCTGCCTTGATTTCAAATCCTCTTCTTTGCCTTCCCTCAATATATTTGTGGACGAGAGTTATCATTTATAACTCTGCAGGTTTGTGAATTGCAGTGCCCTGAAGCTCCATTTTACAAGTCGCTTTTTTGGGAGCCGGCCGCAAAAGCGCAGGATGGCTTCAGGCCCTGTTCTGGTTCAGGGGGGCAGGCTGAGCCTGTGGTTAATTCTTCTTCCTGATGGGAAAATAGAGTGACCTGTGCCTGTCCCAACACCAAGAGCTAGTCTCTCATTGGTTCCCCGTCTTCCCGTTCATCCTCAGGACAAATTGCAACCTGTACGGAACAGGAGGTTAAAGGTGCTGATGCTCCAAGTAGGGAGATTGCTAGTAAAGTGGCTGGAATGGCGAACCCGAGCACAAGGAGATGAGAAATGAGGTGCGTTTTAGAAACCTTTCCCCATCACACGGTGTACCATCCTCTGGGTTTCTCATGCATGTTTTCGATGTAGGAAGATGCCCTTGAACCTGGAGATTTGGGACCCATGCGATGGGTAGCACGCAGTATTACTTTAAAGGGTCTGCGTTTGCTCACCCAACCTCACCAAACCTCTCAGCCCCAAGAGTATCCACCCTTATGTCTCATCCAGCTGTGGGTCTAGATATGGTCAATCCAGGTTGCATCACAGCCCCTGAACGAATTGTGTAAGAATTTCTCTCTCTCTCCCTGTCTTTGTTTCATGGGTTTTTAAAAGTAATTTATTTTTATAATGGGGTTTAGCTGCTTTTCACGGCTGTGTTTAGGCTGCTTTACACCCACTTGACACACTAACAGAGAGATATCAATACATAGGTTTTAAGATTATTACTAGTCAGATATATTCTTGTGCGGTGAATCGGGCGTGTTGAGTCCAGTTCTCTGAGCAAGGAGTAGGTCTTGTCTATTCCATATTGGGTTTATGGAACAGTATCTGAGCTAATTTGAAACTCTTGTTTTATGTATCACCCCACCTCACCTTTCCCGTTAAGCAGCCATAGTGTGTTTTCTGCATGTGTGACTCTGTTCTGTTTTGTAATTCAGTTCAAGTGTAACGGTTTTTACATTCCCTCTATAAGTGACACCTTATGAGAAGTGTCCTTTTCTGTGTGACTTATTTCACTTAGAATCGTCTTACCTAAATCCACTCATCATGCTGCTACTAGCCTTATGACATTGATTTCATGGCTGAGTGATATTCCATTGTACATAAGGACCACACCTTTTTTATCCATTTTTCGCTTTCCTGGGATATTTAAGGTGGAATGAAGTGGAGGTCCTTGTCAACAGAGCAGCCCTAAACTTTGGGGTGCTTGTGTCTTGCTGATTTTCAATTTTCCCACTTTATCCCCCCATGCGTGGAAGTGCCCTATGCTCTCTAAGCTGTGTTTTTTAGATGTTTCAGGACACACCGTACACTTCTCCAGAGTGGCTGTTGGCAATTTACATCCCGCCCATCAGTGTAGCAAGGCTCCCATTTCTCCATGGCCTGTCCTGCATTTCTGGTTTTGACAGTTTTTTCAGCATGGCCCTTTTGACCGATGGGAAGCGAGACTTCTTTGTAGCGCTGATTTGCCTTTCCAGGTTGCTTGGTTGGCCAAAAAGGGCGTATGCGTTTTTTCCTGAATATATTCAGGAAAAAACGCATACGCCCTTTTTGGCCAAGGGCATCATTGTCAACATTTTGCCGCTTTTCATGTGCTTTAAAGGCGATTCGAATCTACCTCCTGAAATCTGTTTCCTGCAATTCTGCCTTGATTTCAAATCCTCTTCTTTGCCTTCCCTCAATATATTTGTGGACGAGTGTTATCATTTATAACTCTGCAGGTTTGTGAATTGCAGTGCCCTGAAGCTCCATTTTACAAGTCGCTTTTTTGGGAGCCGGCCGCAAAAGCGCAGGATGGCTTCAGGCCCTGTTCTGGTTCAGGGGGGCAGGCTGAGCCTGTGGTTAATTCTTCTTCCTGATGGGAAAATAGAGTGACCTGTGCCTGTCCCAACACCAAGAGCTAGTCTCTCATTGGTTCCCCGTCTTCCCGTTCATCCTCAGGACAAATTGCAACCTGTACGGAACAGGAGGTTAAAGGTGCTGATGCTCCAAGTAGGGAGATTGCTAGTAAAGTGGCTGGAATGGCGAACCCGAGCACAAGGAGATGAGAAATGAGGTGCGTTTTAGAAACCTTTCCCCATCACACGGTGTACCATCCTCTGGGTTTCTCATGCATGTTTTCGATGTAGGAAGATGCCCTTGAACCTGGATATTTGGGACCCATGCGATGGGTAGCACGCAGTATTACTTTAAAGGGTCTGCGTTTGCTCACCCAACCTCACCAAACCTCTCAGCCCCAAGAGTATCCACCCTTATGTCTCATCCAGCTGTGGGTCTAGATATGGTCAATCCAGGTTGCATCACAGCCCCTGAACGAATTGTGTAAGAATTTCTCTCTCTTTCCCTGTCTTTGTTTCATGGGTTTTTAAAAGTAATTTATTTTTATAATGGGGTTTAGCTGCTTTTCACGGCTGTGTTTAGGCCGCTTTACACCCACTTGACACACTAACAGAGAGATATCAATACATAGGTTTTAAGATTATTACTAGTCAGATATATTCTTGTGCGGTGAATCGGGCGTGTTGAGTCCAGTTCTCTGAGCAAGGAGTAGGTCTTGTCTATTCCATATTGGGTTTATGGAACGGTACCTGAGCTAATTTGAAACTCTTGTTTTATGTATCACCCCACCTCACCTTTCCCGTTAAGCAGCCATAGTGTGTTTTCTGCATGTGTGACTCTGTTCTGTTTTGTAATTCAGTTCAAGTGTAACGGTTTTTACATTCCCTCTATAAGTGACACCTTATGAGAAGTGTCCTTTTCTGTGTGACTTATTGCACTTAGAATCGTCTTACCTAAATCCACTCATCATGCTGCTACTAGCCTTATGACATTGATTTCATGGCTGAGTGATATTCCATTGTACATAAGGACCACAACTTTTTTATCCATTTTTCGCTTTCCTGGGATATTTAAGGTGGAAGGAAGTGGAGGTCCTTGTCAACAGAGCAGCCCTAAACTTTGGGGTGCTTGTGTCTTGCTGATTTTCAATTTTCCCACTTTATCCCCCCATGCGTGGAAGTGCCCTATGCTCTCTAAGCTGTGTTTTTTAGATGTTTCAGGACACACCGTACACTTCTCCAGAGTGGCTGTTGGCAATTTACATCCCGCCCATCAGTGTAGCAAGGCTCCCATTTCTCCATGGCCTGTCCTGCATTTCTGGTTTTGACACTTTTTTCAGCATGGCCCTTTTGACCGATGGGAAGCGAGACTTCTTTGTAGTGCTGATTTGCCTTTCCAGGTTGCTTGGTTGGCCAAAAGGGCGTATGCGTTTTTTCCTGAATATATTCAGGAAAAAACGCTTACGCCCTTTTTGGCCAAGGGCATCATTGTCAACGTTTTGCCGCTTTTCATGTGCTTTAAAGGCGATTCGAATCTACCTCCTGAAATCTGTTTCCTGCAATTCTGCCTTGATTTCAAATCCTCTTCTTTGCCTTCCCTCAATATATTTGTGGACGAGAGTTATCATTTATAACTCTGCAGGTTTGTGAATTGCAGTGCCCTGAAGCTCCATTTTACAAGTCGCTTTTTTGGGAGCCGGCCGCAAAAGCGCAGGATGGCTTCAGGCCCTGTTCTGGTTCCGGGGGGCAGGCTGAGCCTGTGGTTAATTCTTCTTCCTGATGGGAAAATAGAGTGACCTGTGCCTGTCCCAACACCAAGAGCTAGTCTCTCATTGGTTCCCCGTCTTCCCGTTCATCCTCAGGACAAATTGCAACCTGTACGGAACAGGAGGTTAAAGGTGCTGATGCTCCAAGTAGGGAGATTGCTAGTAAAGTGGCTGGAATGGCGAACCCGAGCACAAGGAGATGAGAAATGAGGTGCGTTTTAGAAACCTTTCCCCATCACACGGTGTACCATCTTCTGGGTTTCTCATGCATGTTTTCGATGTAGGAAGATGCCCTTGAACCTGGAGATTTGGGACCCATGCGATGGGTAGCACGCAGTATTACTTTAAAGGGTCTGCGTTTGCTCACCCAACCTCACCAAACCTCTCAGCCCCAAGAGTGTCCACCCTTATGTCTCATCCAGCTGTGGGTCTAGATATGGTCAATCCAGGTTGCATCACAGCTCCTGAACGAATTGTGTAAGAATTTCTCTCTCTTTCCCTGTCTTTGTTTCATGGGTTTTTAAAAGTAATTTATTTTTATAATGGGGTTTAGCTGCTTTTCACGGCTGTGTTTATGCCGCTTTACACCCACTTGACACACTAACAGAGAGATATCAATACATAGGTTTTAAGATTATTACTAGTCAGATATATTCTTGTGCGGTGAATCGGGCGTGTTGAGTCCAGTTCTCTGAGCAAGGAGTAGGTCTTGTCTATTACATATTGGGTTTATGGAACGGTATCTGAGCTAATTTGAAACTCTTGTTTTATGTATCACCCCACCTCACCTTTCCCGTTAAGCAGCCATAGTGTGTTTTCTGCATGTGTGACTCTGTTCTGTATTGTAAGTCAGTTCAAGTGTAACGGTTTTTACATTCCCTCTATAAGTGACACCTTATGAGAAGTGTCCTTTTCTGTGTGACTTATTTCACTTAGAATCGTCTTACCTAAATCCACTCATCATGCTGCTACTAGCCTTATGACATTGATTTCATGGCTGAGTGATATTCCATTGTACATAAGGACCACAACTTTTTTATCCATTTTTCGCTTTCCTGGGATATTTAAGGTGGAAGGAAGTGGAGGTCCTTGTCAACAGAGCAGCCCTAAACTTTGGGGTGCTTGTGTCTTGCTGATTTTCAATTTTCCCACTTTATCCCCCCATGCGTGGAAGTACCCTATGCTCTCTAAGCTGTGTTTTTTAGATGTTTCAGGACACACCGTACACTTCTCCAGAGTGGCTGTTGGCAATTTACATCCCGCCCATCAGTGTAGCAAGGCTCCCATTTCTCCATGGCCTGTCCTGCATTTCTGGTTTTGACACTTTTTTCAGCATGGCCCTTTTGACCGATGGGAAGCGAGACTTCTTTGTAGCGCTGATTTGCCTTTCCAGGTTGCTTGGTTGGCCAAAAAGGGCGTATGCGTTTTTTCCTGAATATATTCAGGAAAAAACGCATACGCCCTTTTTGGCCAAGGGCATCATTGTCAACGTTTTGCCGCTTTTCATGTGCTTTAAAGGCGATTCGAATCTACCTCCTGAAATCTGTTTCCTGCAATTCTGCCTTGATTTCAAATCCTCTTCTTTGCCTTCCCTCAATATATTTGTGGACGAGAGTTATCATTTATAACTCTGCAGGTTTGTGAATTGCAGTGCCCTGAAGCTCCATTTTACAAGTCGCTTTTTTGGGAGCCGGCCGCAAAAGCGCAGGATGGCTTCAGGCCCTGTTCTGGTTCAGGGGGGCAGGCTGAGCCTGTGGTTAATTCTTCTTCCTGATGGGAAAATAGAGTGACCTGTGCCTGTCCCAACACCAAGAGCTAGTCTCTCATTGGTTCCCCGTCTTCCCGTTCATCCTCAGGACAAATTGCAACCTGTACGGAACAGGAGGTTAAAGGTGCTGATGCTCCAAGTAGGGAGATTGCTAGTAAAGTGGCTGGAATGGCGAACCCGAGCACAAGGAGATGAGAAATGAGGTGCGTTTTAGAAACCTTTCCCCATCACACGGTGTACCATCCTCTGGGTTTCTCATGCATGTTTTCGATGTAGGAAGATGCCCTTGAACCTGGAGATTTGGGACCCATGCGATGGGTAGCACGCAGTATTACTTTAAAGGGTCTGCGTTTGCTCACCCAACCTCACCAAACCTCTCAGCCCCAAGAGTATCCACCCTTATGTCTCATCCAGCTGTGGGTCTAGATATGGTCAATCCAGGTTGCATCACAGCCCCTGAACGAATTGTGTAAGAATTTCTCTCTCTCTCCCTGTCTTTGTTTCATGGGTTTTTAAAAGTAATTTATTTTTATAATGGGGTTTAGCTGCTTTTCACGGCTGTGTTTAGGCTGCTTTACACCCACTTGACACACTAACAGAGAGATATCAATACATAGGTTTTAAGATTATTACTAGTCAGATATATTCTTGTGCGGTGAATCGGGCGTGTTGAGTCCAGTTCTCTGAGCAAGGAGTAGGTCTTGTCTATTCCATATTGGGTTTATGGAACAGTATCTGAGCTAATTTGAAACTCTTGTTTTATGTATCACCCCACCTCACCTTTCCCGTTAAGCAGCCATAGTGTGTTTTCTGCATGTGTGACTCTGTTCTGTTTTGTAATTCAGTTCAAGTGTAACGGTTTTTACATTCCCTCTATAAGTGACACCTTATGAGAAGTGTCCTTTTCTGTGTGACTTATTTCACTTAGAATCGTCTTACCTAAATCCACTCATCATGCTGCTACTAGCCTTATGACATTGATTTCATGGCTGAGTGATATTCCATTGTACATAAGGACCACAACTTTTTTATCCATTTTTCGCTTTCCTGGGATATTTAAGGTGGAAGGAAGTGGAGGTCCTTGTCAACAGAGCAGCCCTAAACTTTGGGGTGCTTGTGTCTTGCTGATTTTCAATTTTCCCACTTTATCCCCCCATGCGTGGAAGTGCCCTATGCTCTCTAAGCTGTGTTTTTTAGATGTTTCAGGACACACCGTACACTTCTCCAGAGTGGCTGTTGGCAATTTACATCCCGCCCATCAGTGTAGCAAGGCTCCCATTTCTCCATGGCCTGTCCTGCATTTCTGGTTTTGACAGTTTTTTCAGCATGGCCCTTTTGACCGATGGGAAGCGAGACTTCTTTGTAGCGCTGATTTGCCTTTCCAGGTTGCTTGGTTGGCCAAAAAGGGCGTATGCGTTTTTTCCTGAATATATTCAGGAAAAAACGCATACGCCCTTTTTGGCCAAGGGCATCATTGTCAACGTTTTGCCGCTTTTCATGTGCTTTAAAGGCGATTCGAATCTACCTCCTGAAATCTGTTTCCTGCAATTCTGCCTTGATTTCAAATCCTCTTCTTTGCCTTCCCTCAATATATTTGTGGACGAGTGTTATCATTTATAACTCTGCAGGTTTGTGAATTGCAGTGCCCTGAAGCTCCATTTTACAAGTCGCTTTTTTGGGAGCCGGCCGCAAAAGCGCAGGATGGCTTCAGGCCCTGTTCTGGTTCAGGGGGGCAGGCTGAGCCTGTGGTTAATTCTTCTTCCTGATGGGAAAATAGAGTGACCTGTGCCTGTCCCAACACCAAGAGCTAGTCTCTCATTGGTTCCCCGTCTTCCCGTTCATCCTCAGGACAAATTGCAACCTGTACGGAACAGGAGGTTAAAGGTGCTGATGCTCCAAGTAGGGAGATTGCTAGTAAAGTGGCTGGAATGGCGAACCCGAGCACAAGGAGATGAGAAATGAGGTGCGTTTTAGAAACCTTTCCCCATCACACGGTGTACCATCCTCTGGGTTTCTCATGCATGTTTTCGATGTAGGAAGATGCCCTTGAACCTGGAGATTTGGGACCCATGCGATGGGTAGCACGCAGTATTACTTTAAAGGGTCTGCGTTTGCTCACCCAACCTCACCAAACCTCTCAGCCCCAAGAGTATCCACCCTTATGTCTCATCCAGCTGTGGGTCTAGATATGGTCAATCCAGGTTGCATCACAGCCCCTGAACGAATTGTGTAAGAATTTCTCTCTCTTTCCCTGTCTTTGTTTCATGGGTTTTTAAAAGTAATTTATTTTTATAATGGGGTTTAGCTGCTTTTCACGGCTGTGTTTAGGCCGCTTTACACCCACTTGACACACTAACAGAGAGATATCAATACATAGGTTTTAAGATTATTACTAGTCAGATATATTCTTGTGCGGTGAATCGGGCGTGTTGAGTCCAGTTCTCTGAGCAAGGAGTAGGTCTTGTCTATTCCATATTGGGTTTATGGAACGGTACCTGAGCTAATTTGAAACTCTTGTTTTATGTATCACCCCACCTCACCTTTCCCGTTAAGCAGCCATAGTGTGTGTTCTGCATGTGTGACTCTGTTCTGTTTTGTAATTCAGTTCAAGTGTAACGGTTTTTACATTCCCTCTATAAGTGACACCTTATGAGAAGTGTCCTTTTCTGTGTGACTTATTGCACTTAGAATCGTCTTACCTAAATCCACTCATCATGCTGCTACTAGCCTTATGACATTGATTTCATGGCTGAGTGATATTCCATTGTACATAAGGACCACAACTTTTTTATCCATTTTTCGCTTTCCTGGGATATTTAAGGTGGAAGGAAGTGGAGGTCCTTGTCAACAGAGCAGCCCTAAACTTTGGGGTGCTTGTGTCTTGCTGATTTTCAATTTTCCCACTTTATCCCCCCATGCGTGGAAGTGCCCTATGCTCTCTAAGCTGTGTTTTTTAGATGTTTCAGGACACACCGTACACTTCTCCAGAGTGGCTGTTGGCAATTTACATCCCGCCCATCAGTGTAGCAAGGCTCCCATTTCTCCATGGCCTGTCCTGCATTTCTGGTTTTGACACTTTTTTCAGCATGGCCCTTTTGACCGATGGGAAGCGAGACTTCTTTGTAGTGCTGATTTGCCTTTCCAGGTTGCTTGGTTGGCCAAAAGGGCGTATGCGTTTTTTCCTGAATATATTCAGGAAAAAACGCTTACGCCCTTTTTGGCCAAGGGCATCATTGTCAACGTTTTGCCGCTTTTCATGTGCTTTAAAGGCGATTCGAATCTACCTCCTGAAATCTGTTTCCTGCAATTCTGCCTTGATTTCAAATCCTCTTCTTTGCCTTCCCTCAATATATTTGTGGACGAGAGTTATCATTTATAACTCTGCAGGTTTGTGAATTGCAGTGCCCTGAAACTCCATTTTACAAGTCGGTTTTTTGGGAGCTCTCCGCAAAAGCGCCGGATGGCTTCAGGCCCTGTTCTGGTTCAGGGGGGCAGGCTGAGCCTGTGGTTAATTCTTCTTCCTGATGGGAAAATAAAGTGACCTGTGCCTGTCCCAACACCAAGAGCTAGTCTCTCATTGGTTCCCCGTCTTCCCGTTCATCCTCAGGACAAATTGCAACCTGTATGGAACAGGAGGTTAAAGGTGCTGATGCTCCAAGTAGGGAGATTGCTAGTAAAGTGGATGGAATGGCGAACCCGAGCACAAGGAGATGAGAAATGAGGTGCGTTTTAGAAACCTTTCCCCATCACACGGTGTACCATCTTCTGGGTTTCTCATGCATGTTTTCGATGTAGGAAGATGCCCTTGAACCTGGAGATTTGGGACCCATGCGATGGGTAGCACGCAGTATTACTTTAAAGGGTCTGCGTTTGCTCACCCAACCTCACCAGACCTCTCAGCCCCAAGAGTGTCCACCCTTATGTCTCATCCAGCTGTGGGTCTAGATATGGTCAATCCAGGTTGCATCACAGCCCCTGAACGAATTGTGTAAGAATTTCTCTCTCTTTCCCTGTCTTTGTTTCATGGGTTTTTAAAAGTAATTTATTTTTATAATGGGGTTTAGCTGCTTTTCACGGCTGTGTTTAGGCCGCTTTACACCCACTTGACACACTAACAGAGAGATATCAATACATAGGTTTTAAGATTATTACTAGTCAGATATATTCTTGTGCGGTGAATCGGGCGTGTTGTGTCCAGTTCTCTGAGCAAGGAGTAGGTCTTGTCTATTCCATATTGGGTTTATGGAACGGTATCTGAGCTAATTTGAAACTCTTGTTTTATGTATCACCCCACCTCACCTTTCCCGTTAAGCAGCCATAGTGTGTTTTCTGCATGTGTGACTCTGTTCTGTTTTGTAATTCAGTTCAAGTGTAACGATTTTTACATTCCCTCTATAAGTGACACCTTATGAGAAGTGTCCTTTTCTGTGTGACTTATTTCACTTAGAATCGTCTTACCTAAATCCACTCATCATGCTGCTACTAGCCTTATGACATTGATTTCATGGCTGAGTGATATTCCATTGTACATAAGGACCACAACTTTTTTATCCATTTTTCGCTTTCCTGGGATATTTAAGGTGGAAGGAAGTGGAGGTCCTTGTCAACAGAGCAGCCCTAAACTTTGGGGTGCTTGTGTCTTGCTGATTTTCAATTTTCCCACTTTATCCCCCCATGCGTGGAAGTGCCCTATGCTCTCTAAGCTGTGTTTTTTAGATGTTTCAGGACACACCGTACACTTCTCCAGAGTGGCTGTTGGCAATTTACATCCCGCCCATCAGTGTAGCAAGGCTCCCATTTCTCCATGGCCTGTCCTGCATTTCTGGTTTTGACAGTTTTTTCAGCATGGCCCTTTTGACCGATGGGAAGCGAGACTTCTTTGTAGCGCTGATTTGCCTTTCCAGGTTGCTTGGTTGGCCAAAAGGGCGTATGCGTTTTTTCCTGAATATATTCAGGAAAAAACGCTTACGCCCTTTTTGGCCAAGGGCATCATTGTCAACGTTTTGCCGCTTTTCATGTGCTTTAAAGGCGATTCGAATCTACCTCCTGAAATCTGTTTCCTGCAATTCTGCCTTGATTTCAAATCCTCTTCTTTGCCTTCCCTCAATATATTTGTGGACGAGAGTTATCATTTATAACTCTGCAGGTTTGTGAATTGCAGTGCCCTGAAGCTCCATTTTACAAGTCGCTTTTTTGGGAGCCGGCCGCAAAAGCGCAGGATGGCTTCAGGCCCTGTTCTGGTTCCGGGGGGCAGGCTGAGCCTGTGGTTAATTCTTCTTCCTGATGGGAAAATAGAGTGACCTGTGCCTGTCCCAACACCAAGAGCTAGTCTCTCATTGGTTCCCCGTCTTCCCGTTCATCCTCAGGACAAATTGCAACCTGTACGGAACAGGAGGTTAAAGGTGCTGATGCTCCAAGTAGGGAGATTGCTAGTAAAGTGGCTGGAATGGCGAACCCGAGCACAAGGAGATGAGAAATGAGGTGCGTTTTAGAAACCTTTCCCCATCACACGGTGTACCATCTTCTGGGTTTCTCATGCATGTTTTCGATGTAGGAAGATGCCCTTGAACCTGGAGATTTGGGACCCATGCGATGGGTAGCACGCAGTATTACTTTAAAGGGTCTGCGTTTGCTCACCCAACCTCACCAAACCTCTCAGCCCCAAGAGTGTCCACCCTTATGTCTCATCCAGCTGTGGGTCTAGATATGGTCAATCCAGGTTGCATCACAGCTCCTGAACGAATTGTGTAAGAATTTCTCTCTCTTTCCCTGTCTTTGTTTCATGGGTTTTTAAAAGTAATTTATTTTTATAATGGGGTTTAGCTGCTTTTCACGGCTGTGTTTATGCCGCTTTACACCCACTTGACACACTAACAGAGAGATATCAATACATAGGTTTTAAGATTATTACTAGTCAGATATATTCTTGTGCGGTGAATCGGGCGTGTTGAGTCCAGTTCTCTGAGCAAGGAGTAGGTCTTGTCTATTACATATTGGGTTTATGGAACGGTATCTGAGCTAATTTGAAACTCTTGTTTTATGTATCACCCCACCTCACCTTTCCCGTTAAGCAGCCATAGTGTGTTTTCTGCATGTGTGACTCTGTTCTGTTTTGTAATTCAGTTCAAGTGTAACGGTTTTTACATTCCCTCTATAAGTGACACCTTATGAGAAGTGTCCTTTTCTGTGTGACTTATTTCACTTAGAATCGTCTTACCTAAATCCACTCATCATGCTGCTACTAGCCTTATGACATTGATTTCATGGCTGAGTGATATTCCATTGTACATAAGGACCACAACTTTTTTATCCATTTTTCGCTTTCCTGGGATATTTAAGGTGGAAGGAAGTGGAGGTCCTTGTCAACAGAGCAGCCCTAAACTTTGGGGTGCTTGTGTCTTGCTGATTTTCAATTTTCCCACTTTATCCCCCCATGCGTGGAAGTGCCCTATGCTCTCTAAGCTGTGTTTTTTAGATGTTTCAGGACACACCGTACACTTCTCCAGAGTGGCTGTTGGCAATTTACATCCCGCCCATCAGTGTAGCAAGGCTCCCATTTCTCCATGGCCTGTCCTGCATTTCTGGTTTTGACAGTTTTTTCAGCATGGCCCTTTTGACCGATGGGAAGCGAGACTTCTTTGTAGCGCTGATTTGCCTTTCCAGGTTGCTTGGTTGGCCAAAAAGGGCGTATGCGTTTTTTCCTGAATATATTCAGGAAAAAACGCATACGCCCTTTTTGGCCAAGGGCATCATTGTCAACGTTTTGCCGCTTTTCATGTGCTTTAAAGGCGATTCGAATCTACCTCCTGAAATCTGTTTCCTGCAATTCTGCCTTGATTTCAAATCCTCTTCTTTGCCTTCCCTCAATATATTTGTGGACGAGTGTTATCATTTATAACTCTGCAGGTTTGTGAATTGCAGTGCCCTGAAGCTCCATTTTACAAGTCGCTTTTTTGGGAGCCGGCCGCAAAAGCGCAGGATGGCTTCAGGCCCTGTTCTGGTTCAGGGGGGCAGGCTGAGCCTGTGGTTAATTCTTCTTCCTGATGGGAAAATAGAGTGACCTGTGCCTGTCCCAACACCAAGAGCTAGTCTCTCATTGGTTCCCCGTCTTCCCGTTCATCCTCAGGACAAATTGCAACCTGTACGGAACAGGAGGTTAAAGGTGCTGATGCTCCAAGTAGGGAGATTGCTAGTAAAGTGGCTGGAATGGCGAACCCGAGCACAAGGAGATGAGAAATGAGGTGCGTTTTAGAAACCTTTCCCCATCACACGGTGTACCATCCTCTGGGTTTCTCATGCATGTTTTCGATGTAGGAAGATGCCCTTGAACCTGGAGATTTGGGACCCATGCGATGGGTAGCACGCAGTATTACTTTAAAGGGTCTGCGTTTGCTCACCCAACCTCACCAAACCTCTCAGCCCCAAGAGTATCCACCCTTATGTCTCATCCAGCTGTGGGTCTAGATATGGTCAATCCAGGTTGCATCACAGCCCCTGAACGAATTGTGTAAGAATTTCTCTCTCTTTCCCTGTCTTTGTTTCATGGGTTTTTAAAAGTAATTTATTTTTATAATGGGGTTTAGCTGCTTTTCACGGCTGTGTTTAGGCCGCTTTACACCCACTTGACACACTAACAGAGAGATATCAATACATAGGTTTTAAGATTATTACTAGTCAGATATATTCTTGTGCGGTGAATCGGGCGTGTTGAGTCCAGTTCTCTGAGCAAGGAGTAGGTCTTGTCTATTCCATATTGGGTTTATGGAACGGTACCTGAGCTAATTTGAAACTCTTGTTTTATGTATCACCCCACCTCACCTTTCCCGTTAAGCAGCCATAGTGTGTTTTCTGCATGTGTGACTCTGTTCTGTTTTGTAATTCAGTTCAAGTGTAACGGTTTTTACATTCCCTCTATAAGTGACACCTTATGAGAAGTGTCCTTTTCTGTGTGACTTATTGCACTTAGAATCGTCTTACCTAAATCCACTCATCATGCTGCTACTAGCCTTATGACATTGATTTCATGGCTGAGTGATATTCCATTGTACATAAGGACCACAACTTTTTTATCCATTTTTCGCTTTCCTGGGATATTTAAGGTGGAAGGAAGTGGAGGTCCTTGTCAACAGAGCAGCCCTAAACTTTGGGGTGCTTGTGTCTTGCTGATTTTCAATTTTCCCACTTTATCCCCCCATGCGTGGAAGTGCCCTATGCTCTCTAAGCTGTGTTTTTTAGATGTTTCAGGACACACCGTACACTTCTCCAGAGTGGCTGTTGGCAATTTACATCCCGCCCATCAGTGTAGCAAGGCTCCCATTTCTCCATGGCCTGTCCTGCATTTCTGGTTTTGACACTTTTTTCAGCATGGCCCTTTTGACCGATGGGAAGCGAGACTTCTTTGTAGTGCTGATTTGCCTTTCCAGGTTGCTTGGTTGGCCAAAAGGGCGTATGCGTTTTTTCCTGAATATATTCAGGAAAAAACGCTTACGCCCTTTTTGGCCAAGGGCATCATTGTCAACGTTTTGCCGCTTTTCATGTGCTTTAAAGGCGATTCGAATCTACCTCCTGAAATCTGTTTCCTGCAATTCTGCCTTGATTTCAAATCCTCTTCTTTGCCTTCCCTCAATATATTTGTGGACGAGAGTTATCATTTATAACTCTGCAGGTTTGTGAATTGCAGTGCCCTGAAGCTCCATTTTACAAGTCGCTTTTTTGGGAGCCGGCCGCAAAAGCGCAGGATGGCTTCAGGCCCTGTTCTGGTTCCGGGGGGCAGGCTGAGCCTGTGGTTAATTCTTCTTCCTGATGGGAAAATAGAGTGACCTGTGCCTGTCCCAACACCAAGAGCTAGTCTCTCATTGGTTCCCCGTCTTCCCGTTCATCCTCAGGACAAATTGCAACCTGTACGGAACAGGAGGTTAAAGGTGCTGATGCTCCAAGTAGGGAGATTGCTAGTAAAGTGGATGGAATGGCGAACCCGAGCACAAGGAGATGAGAAATGAGGTGCGTTTTAGAAACCTTTCCGCATCACACGGTGTACCATCTTCTGGGTTTCTCATGCATGTTTTCGATGTAGGAAGATGCCCTTGAACCTGGAGATTTGGGACCCATGCGATGGGTAGCACGCAGTATTACTTTAAAGGGTCTGCGTTTGCTCACCCAACCTCACCAAACCTCTCAGCCCCAAGAGTGTCCACCCTTATGTCTCATCCAGCTGTGGGTCTAGATATGGTCAATCCAGGTTGCATCACAGCTCCTGAACGAATTGTGTAAGAATTTCTCTCTCTTTCCCTGTCTTTGTTTCATGGGTTTTTAAAAGTAATTTATTTTTATAATGGGGTTTAGCTGCTTTTCACGGCTGTGTTTATGCCGCTTTACACCCACTTGACACACTAACAGAGAGATATCAATACATAGGTTTTAAGATTATTAATAGTCAGATATATTCTTGTGCGGTGAATAGGGAGTGTTGAGTCCAGTTCTCTGAGCAAGGAGTAGGTCTTGTCTATTACATATTGGGTTTATGGAACGGTATCTGAGCTAATTTGAAACTCTTGTTTTATGTATCACCCCACCTCACCTTTCCCGTTAAGCAGCCATAGTGTGTTTTCTGCATGTGTGACTCTGTTCTGTTTTGTAATTCAGTTCAAGTGTAACGGTTTTTACATTCCCTCTATAAGTGACACCTTATGAGAAGTGTCCTTTTCTGTGTGACTTATTTCACTTAGAATCGTCTTACCTAAATCCACTCATCATGCTGCTACTAGCCTTATGACATTGATTTCATGGCTGAGTGATATTCCATTGTACATAAGGACCACAACTTTTTTATCCATTTTTCGCTTTCCTGGGATATTTAAGGTGGAATGAAGTGGAGGTCCTTGTCAACAGAGCAGCCCTAAACTTTGGGGTGCTTGTGTCTTCCTGATTTTCAATTTTCCCACTTTATCCCCCCATGCGTGGAAGTGCCCTATGCTCTCTAAGCTGTGTTTTTTAGATGTTTCAGGACACACCGTACACTTCTCCAGGGTGGCTGTTGGCAATTTACATCCCGCCCATCAGTGTAGCAAGGCTCCCATTTCTCCATGGCCTGTCCTGCATTTCTGGTTTTGACACTTTTTTCAGCATGGCCCTTTTGACCGATGGGAAGCGAGACTTCTTTGTAGCGCTGATTTGCCTTTCCAGGTTGCTTGGTTGGCCAAAAAGGGCGTATGCGTTTTTTCCTGAATATATTCAGGAAAAAACGCATACGCCCTTTTTGGCCAAGGGCATCATTGTCAACGTTTTGCCGCTTTTCATGTGCTTTAAAGGCGATTCGAATCTACCTCCTGAAATCTGTTTCCTGCAATTCTGCCTTGATTTCAAATCCTCTTCTTTGCCTTCCCTCAATATATTTGTGGACGAGAGTTATCATTTATAACTCTGCAGGTTTGTGAATTGCAGTGCCCTGAAACTCCATTTTACAAGTCGGTTTTTTGGGAGCTCTCCGCAAAAGCGCCGGATGGCTTCAGGCCCTGTTCTGGTTCAGGGGGGCAGGCTGAGCCTGTGGTTAATTCTTCTTCCTGATGGGAAAATAAAGTGACCTGTGCCTGTCCCAACACCAAGAGCTAGTCTCTCATTGGTTCCCCGTCTTCCCGTTCATCCTCAGGACAAATTGCAACCTGTATGGAACAGGAGGTTAAAGGTGCTGATGCTCCAAGTAGGGAGATTGCTAGTAAAGTGGATGGAATGGCGAACCCGAGCACAAGGAGATGAGAAATGAGGTGCGTTTTAGAAACCTTTCCCCATCACACGGTGTACCATCTTCTGGGTTTCTCATGCATGTTTTCGATGTAGGAAGATGCCCTTGAACCTGGAGATTTGGGACCCATGCGATGGGTAGCACGCAGTATTACTTTAAAGGGTCTGCGTTTGCTCACCCAACCTCACCAGACCTCTCAGCCCCAAGAGTGTCCACCCTTATGTCTCATCCAGCTGTGGGTCTAGATATGGTCAATCCAGGTTGCATCACAGCCCCTGAACGAATTGTGTAAGAATTTCTCTCTCTTTCCCTGTCTTTGTTTCATGGGTTTTTAAAAGTAATTTATTTTTATAATGGGGTTTAGCTGCTTTTCACGGCTGTGTTTAGGCCGCTTTACACCCACTTGACACACTAACAGAGAGATATCAATACATAGGTTTTAAGATTATTACTAGTCAGATATATTCTTGTGCGGTGAATCGGGCGTGTTGTGTCCAGTTCTCTGAGCAAGGAGTAGGTCTTGTCTATTCCATATTGGGTTTATGGAACGGTATCTGAGCTAATTTGAAACTCTTGTTTTATGTATCACCCCACCTCACCTTTCCCGTTAAGCAGCCATAGTGTGTTTTCTGCATGTGTGACTCTGTTCTGTTTTGTAATTCAGTTCAAGTGTAACGGTTTTTACATTCCCTCTATAAGTGACACCTTATGAGAAGTGTCCTTTTCTGTGTGACTTATTTCACTTAGAATCGTCTTACCTAAATCCACTCATCATGCTGCTACTAGCCTTATGACATTGATTTCATGGCTGAGTGATATTCCATTGTACATAAGGACCACAACTTTTTTATCCATTTTTCGCTTTCCTGGGATATTTAAGGTGGAAGGAAGTGGAGGTCCTTGTCAACAGAGCAGCCCTAAACTTTGGGGTGCTTGTGTCTTGCTGATTTTCAATTTTCCCACTTTATCCCCCCATGCGTGGAAGTGCCCTATGCTCTCTAAGCTGTGTTTTTTAGATGTTTCAGGACACACCGTACACTTCTCCAGAGTGGCTGTTGGCAATTTACATCCCGCCCATCAGTGTAGCAAGGCTCCCATTTCTCCATGGCCTGTCCTGCATTTCTGGTTTTGACAGTTTTTTCAGCATGGCCCTTTTGACCGATGGGAAGCGAGACTTCTTTGTAGCGCTGATTTGCCTTTCCAGGTTGCTTGGTTGGCCAAAAAGGGCGTATGCGTTTTTTCCTGAATATATTCAGGAAAAAACGCATACGCCCTTTTTGGCCAAGGGCATCATTGTCAACGTTTTGCCGCTTTTCATGTGCTTTAAAGGCGATTCGAATCTACCTCCTGAAATCTGTTTCCTGCAATTCTGCCTTGATTTCAAATCCTCTTCTTTGCCTTCCCTCAATATATTTGTGGACGAGAGTTATCATTTATAACTCTGCAGGTTTGTGAATTGCAGTGCCCTGAAGCTCCATTTTACAAGTCGTTTTTTTGGGAGCTGGCCGCAAAAGCGCAGGATGGCTTCAGGCCCTGTTCTGGTTCAGGGGGGCAGGCTGAGCCTGTGGTTAATTCTTCTTCCTGATGGGAAAATAGAGTGGCCTGTGCCTGTCCCAACACCAAGAGCTAGTCTCTCATTGGTTCCCCGTCTTCCCGTTCATCCTCAGGACAAATTGCAACCTGTACGGAACAGGAGGTTAAAGGTGCTGATGCTCCAAGTAGGGAGATTGCTAGTAAAGTGGCTGGAATGGCGAACCCGAGCACAAGGAGATGAGAAATGAGGTGCGTTTTAGAAACCTTTCCCCATCACACGGTGTACCATCTTCTGGGTTTCTCATGCATGATTTCGATGTAGGAAGATGCCCTTGAACCTGGAGATTTGGGACCCATGCGATGGGTAGCACGCAGTATTACTTTAAAGGGTCTGCGTTTGCTCACCCAACCTCACCAAACCTCTCAGCCCCAAGAGTGTCCACCCTTATGTCTCATCCAGCTGTGGGTCTAGATATGGTCAATCCAGGTTGCATCACAGCCCCTGAACGAATTGTGTAAGAATTTCTCTCTCTTTCCCTGTCTTTGTTTCATGGGTTTTTAAAAGTAATTTATTTTTATAATGGGGTTTAGCTGCTTTTCACGGCTGTGTTTAGGCCGCTTTACACCCACTTGACACACTAACAGAGAGATATCAATACATAGGTTTTAAGATTATTACTAGTCAGATATATTCTTGTGCGGTGAATCGGGCGTGTTGAGTCCAGTTCTCTGAGCAAGGAGTAGGTCTTGTCTATTCCATATTGGGTTTATGGAACGGTATCTGAGCTAATTTGAAACTCTTGTTTTATGTATCACCCCACCTCACCTTTCCCGTTAAGCAGCCATAGTGTGTTTTCTGCATGTGTGACTCTGTTCTGTTTTGTAATTCAGTTCAAGTGTAACGGTTTCTACATTCCCTCTATAAGTGACACCTTATGAGAAGTGTCCTTTTCTGTGTGACTTATTTCACTTAGAATCGTCTTACCTAAATCCACTCATCATGCTGCTACTAGCCTTATGACATTGATTTCATGGCTGAGTGATATTCCATTGTACATAAGGACCACAACTTTTTTATCCATTTTTCGCTTTCCTGGGATATTTAAGGTGGAAGGAAGTGGAGGTCCTTGTCAACAGAGCAGCCCTAAACTTTGGGGTGCTTGTGTCTTGCTGATTTTCAATTTTCCCACTTTATCCCCCCATGCGTGGAAGTGCCCTATGCTCTCTAAGCTGTGTTTTTTAGATGTTTCAGGACACACCGTACACTTCTCCAGAGTGGCTGTTGGCAATTTACCTCCCGCCCATCAGTGTAGCAAGGCTCCCATTTCTCCATGGCCTGTCCTGCATTTCTGGTTTTGACAGTTTTTTCAGCATGGCCCTTTTGACCGATGGGAAGCGAGACTTCTTTGTAGCGCTGATTTGCCTTTCCAGGTTGCTTGGTTGGCCAAAAAGGGCGTATGCGTTTTTTCCTGAATATATTCAGGAAAAAAGGCATACGCCCTTTTTGGCCAAGGGCATCATTGTCAACGTTTTGCCGCTTTTCATGTGCTTTAAAGGCGATTCGAATCTACCTCCTGAAATCTGTTTCCTGCAATTCTGCCTTGATTTCAAATCCTCTTCTTTGCCTTCCCTCAATATATTTGTGGACGAGAGTTATCATTTATAACTCTGCAGGTTTGTGAATTGCAGTGCCCTGAAGCTCCATTTTACAAGTCGGTTTTTTGGGAGCTGGCCGCAAAAGCGCAGGATGGCTTCAGGCCCTGTTCTGGTTCAGGGGGGCAGGCTGAGCCTGTGGTTAATTCTTCTTCCTGATGGGAAAATAGAGTGGCCTGTGCCTGTCCCAACACCAAGAGCTAGTCTCTCATTGGTTCCCCGTCTTCCCGTTCATCCTCAGGACAAATTGCAACCTGTACGGAACAGGAGGTTAAAGGTGCTGATGCTCCAAGTAGGGAGATTGCTAGTAAAGTGGCTGGAATGGCGAACCCGAGCACAAGGAGATGAGAAATGAGGTGCGTTTTAGAAACCTTTCCCCATCACACGGTGTACCATCTTCTGGGTTTCTCATGCATGTTTTCGATGTAGGAAGATGCCCTTGAACCTGGAGATTTGGGACCCATGCGATGGGTAGCACGCAGTATTACTTTAAAGGGTCTGCGTTTGCTCACCCAACCTCACCAGACCTCTCAGCCCCAAGAGTGTCCACCCTTATGTCTCATCCAGCTGTGGGTCTAGATATGGTCAATCCAGGTTGCATCACAGCCCCTGAACGAATTGTGTAAGAATTTCTCTCTCTTTCCCTGTCTTTGTTTCATGGGTTTTTAAAAGTAATTTATTTTTATAATGGGGTTTAGCTGCTTTTCACGGCTGTGTTTAGGCCGCTTTACACCCACTTGACACACTAACAGAGAGATATCAATACATAGGTTTTAAGATTATTACTAGTCAGATATATTCTTGTGCGGTGAATCGGGCGTGTTGTGTCCAGTTCTCTGAGCAAGGAGTAGGTCTTGTCTATTCCATATTGGGTTTATGGAACGGTATCTGAGCTAATTTGAAACTCTTGTTTTATGTATCACCCCACCTCACCTTTCCCGTTAAGCAGCCATAGTGTGTTTTCTGCATGTGTGACTCTGTTCTGTTTTGTAATTCAGTTCAAGTGTAACGGTTTTTACATTCCCTCTATAAGTGACACCTTATGAGAAGTGTCCTTTTCTGTGTGACTTATTTCACTTAGAATCGTCTTACCTAAATCCACTCATCATGCTGCTACTAGCCTTATGACATTGAATTCATGGCTGAGTGATATTCCATTGTACATAAGGACCACAACTTTTTTATCCATTTTTCGCTTTCCTGGGATATTTAAGGTGGAAGGAAGTGGAGGTCCTTGTCAACAGAGCAGCCCTAAACTTTGGGGTGCTTGTGTCTTGCTGATTTTCAATTTTCCCACTTTATCCCCCCATGCGTGGAAGTGCCCTATGCTCTCTAAGCTGTGTTTTTTAGATGTTTCAGGACACACCGTACACTTCTCCAGAGTGGCTGTTGGCAATTTACCTCCCGCCCATCAGTGTAGCAAGGCTCCCATTTCTCCATGGCCTGTCCTGCATTTCTGGTTTTGACAGTTTTTTCAGCATGGCCCTTTTGACCGATGGGAAGCGAGACTTCTTTGTAGCGCTGATTTGCCTTTCCAGGTTGCTTGGTTGGCCAAAAAGGGCGTATGCGTTTTTTCCTGAATATATTCAGGAAAAAACGCATACGCCCTTTTTGGCCAAGGGCATCATTGTCAACGTTTTGCCACTTTTCATGTGCTTTAAAGGCGATTCGAATCTACCTCCTGAAATCTGTTTCCTGCAATTCTGCCTTGATTTCAAATCCTCTTCTTTGCCTTCCCTCAATATATTTGTGGACGAGAGTTATCATTTATAACTCTGCAGGTTTGTGAATTGCAGTGCCCTGAAGCTCCATTTTACAAGTCGGTTTTTTGGGAGCTGGCCGCAAAAGCGCAGGATGGCTTCAGGCCCTGTTCTGGTTCAGGGGGGCAGGCTGAGCCTGTGGTTAATTCTTCTTCCTGATGGGAAAATAGAGTGGCCTGTGCCTGTCCCAACACCAAGAGCTAGTCTCTCATTGGTTCCCCGTCTTCCCGTTCATCCTCAGGACAAATTGCAACCTGTACGGAACAGGAGGTTAAAGGTGCTGATGCTCCAAGTAGGGAGATTGCTAGTAAAGTGGCTGGAATGGCGAACCCGAGCACAAGGAGATGAGAAATGAGGTGCGTTTTAGAAACCTTTCCCCATCACACGGTGTACCATCTTCTGGGTTTCTCATGCATGTTTTCGATGTAGGAAGATGCCCTTGAACCTGGAGATTTGGGACCCATGCGATGGGTAGCACGCAGTATTACTTTAAAGGGTCTGCGTTTGCTCACCCAACCTCACCAGACCTCTCAGCCCCAAGAGTGTCCACCCTTATGTCTCATCCAGCTGTGGGTCTAGATATGGTCAATCCAGGTTGCATCACAGCCCCTGAACGAATTGTGTAAGAATTTCTCTCTCTTTCCCTGTCTTTGTTTCATGGGTTTTTAAAAGTAATTTATTTTTATAATGGGGTTTAGCTGCTTTTCACGGCTGTGTTTAGGCCGCTTTACACCCACTTGACACACTAACAGAGAGATATCAATACATAGGTTTTAAGATTATTACTAGTCAGATATATTCTTGTGCGGTGAATCGGGCGTGTTGTGTCCAGTTCTCTGAGCAAGGAGTAGGTCTTGTCTATTCCATATTGGGTTTATGGAACGGTATCTGAGCTAATTTGAAACTCTTGTTTTATGTATCACCCCACCTCACCTTTCCCGTTAAGCAGCCATAGTGTGTTTTCTGCATGTGTGACTCTGTTCTGTTTTGTAATTCAGTTCAAGTGTAACGGTTTTTACATTCCCTCTATAAGTGACACCTTATGAGAAGTGTCCTTTTCTGTGTGACTTATTTCACTTAGAATCGTCTTACCTAAATCCACTCATCATGCTGCTACTAGCCTTATGACATTGAATTCATGGCTGAGTGATATTCCATTGTACATAAGGACCACAACTTTTTTATCCATTTTTCGCTTTCCTGGGATATTTAAGGTGGAAGGAAGTGGAGGTCCTTGTCAACAGAGCAGCCCTAAACTTTGGGGTGCTTGTGTCTTGCTGATTTTCAATTTTCCCACTTTATCCCCCCATGCGTGGAAGTGCCCTATGCTCTCTAAGCTGTGTTTTTTAGATGTTTCAGGACACACCGTACACTTCTCCAGAGTGGCTGTTGGCAATTTACCTCCCGCCCATCAGTGTAGCAAGGCTCCCATTTCTCCATGGCCTGTCCTGCATTTCTGGTTTTGACAGTTTTTTCAGCATGGCCCTTTTGACCGATGGGAAGCGAGACTTCTTTGTAGCGCTGATTTGCCTTTCCAGGTTGCTTGGTTGGCCAAAAAGGGCGTATGCGTTTTTTCCTGAATATATTCAGGAAAAAAGGCATACGCCCTTTTTGGCCAAGGGCATCATTGTCAACGTTTTGCCGCTTTTCATGTGCTTTAAAGGCGATTCGAATCTACCTCCTGAAATCTGTTTCCTGCAATTCTGCCTTGATTTCAAATCCTCTTCTTTGCCTTCCCTCAATATATTTGTGGACGAGAGTTATCATTTATAACTCTGCAGGTTTGTGAATTGCAGTGCCCTGAAGCTCCATTTTACAAGTCGGTTTTTTGGGAGCTGGCCGCAAAAGCGCAGGATGGCTTCAGGCCCTGTTCTGGTTCAGGGGGGCAGGCTGAGCCTGTGGTTGATTCTTCTTCCTGATGGGAAAATAGAGTGGCCTGTGCCTGTCCCAACACCAAGAGCTAGTCTCTCATTGGTTCCCCGTCTTCCCGTTCATCCTCAGGACAAATTGCAACCTGTACGGAACAGGAGGTTAAAGGTGCTGATGCTCCAAGTAGGGAGATTGCTAGTAAAGTGGCTGGAATGGCGAACCCGAGCACAAGGAGATGAGAAATGAGGTGCGTTTTAGAAACCTTTCCCCATCACACGGTGTACCATCTTCTGGGTTTCTCATGCATGTTTTCGATGTAGGAAGATGCCCTTGAACCTGGAGATTTGGGACCCATGCGATGGGTAGCACGCAGTATTACTTTAAAGGGTCTGCGTTTGCTCACCCAACCTCACCAGACCTCTCAGCCCCAAGAGTGTCCACCCTTATGTCTCATCCAGCTGTGGGTCTAGATATGGTCAATCCAGGTTGCATCACAGCCCCTGAACGAATTGTGTAAGAATTTCTCTCTCTTTCCCTGTCTTTGTTTCATGGGTTTTTAAAAGTAATTTATTTTTATAATGGGGTTTAGCTGCTTTTCACGGCTGTGTTTAGGCCGCTTTACACCCACTTGACACACTAACAGAGAGATATCAATACGTAGGTTTTAAGATTATTACTAGTCAGATATATTCTTGTGCGGTGAATCGGGCGTGTTGTGTCCAGTTCTCTGAGCAAGGAGTAGGTCTTGTCTATTCCATATTGGGTTTATGGAACGGTATCTGAGCTAATTTGAAACTCTTGTTTTATGTATCACCCCACCTCACCTTTCCCGTTAAGCAGCCATAGTGTGTTTTCTGCATGTGTGACTCTGTTCTGTTTTGTAATTCAGTTCAAGTGTAACGGTTTTTACATTCCCTCTATAAGTGACACCTTATGAGAAGTGTCCTTTTCTGTGTGACTTATTTCACTTAGAATCGTCTTACCTAAATCCACTCATCATGCTGCTACTAGCCTTATGACATTGAATTCATGGCTGAGTGATATTCCATTGTACATAAGGACCACAACTTTTTTATCCATTTTTCGCTTTCCTGGGATATTTAAGGTGGAAGGAAGTGGAGGTCCTTGTCAACAGAGCAGCCCTAAACTTTGGGGTGCTTGTGTCTTGCTGATTTTCAATTTTCCCACTTTATCCCCCCATGCGTGGAAGTGCCCTATGCTCTCTAAGCTGTGTTTTTTAGATGTTTCAGGACACACCGTACACTTCTCCAGAGTGGCTGTTGGCAATTTACCTCCCGCCCATCAGTGTAGCAAGGCTCCCATTTCTCCATGGCCTGTCCTGCATTTCTGGTTTTGACAGTTTTTTCAGCATGGCCCTTTTGACCGATGGGAAGCGAGACTTCTTTGTAGCGCTGATTTGCCTTTCCAGGTTGCTTGGTTGGCCAAAAAGGGCGTATGCATTTTTTCCTGAATATATTCAGGAAAAAACGCATACGCCCTTTTTGGCCAAGGGCATCATTGTCAACGTTTTGCCACTTTTCATGTGCTTTAAAGGCGATTCGAATCTACCTCCTGAAATCTGTTTCCTGCAATTCTGCCTTGATTTCAAATCCTCTTCTTTGCCTTCCCTCAATATATTTGTGGACGAGAGTTATCATTTATAACTCTGCAGGTTTGTGAATTGCAGTGCCCTGAAGCTCCATTTTACAAGTCGGTTTTTTGGGAGCTGGCCGCAAAAGCGCAGGATGGCTTCAGGCCCTGTTCTGGTTCAGGGGGGCAGGCTGAGCCTGTGGTTAATTCTTCTTCCTGATGGGAAAATAGAGTGGCCTGTGCCTGTCCCAACACCAAGAGCTAGTCTCTCATTGGTTCCCCGTCTTCCCGTTCATCCTCAGGACAAATTGCAACCTGTACGGAACAGGAGGTTAAAGGTGCTGATGCTCCAAGTAGGGAGATTGCTAGTAAAGTGGCTGGAATGGCGAACCCGAGCACAAGGAGATGAGAAATGAGGTGCGTTTTAGAAACCTTTCCCCATCACACGGTGTACCATCTTCTGGGTTTCTCATGCATGTTTTCGATGTAGGAAGATGCCCTTGAACCTGGAGATTTGGGACCCATGCGATGGGTAGCACGCAGTATTACTTTAAAGGGTCTGCGTTTGCTCACCCAACCTCACCAGACCTCTCAGCCCCAAGAGTGTCCACCCTTATGTCTCATCCAGCTGTGGGTCTAGATATGGTCAATCCAGGTTGCATCACAGCCCCTGAACGAATTGTGTAAGAATTTCTCTCTCTTTCCCTGTCTTTGTTTCATGGGTTTTTAAAAGTAATTTATTTTTATAATGGGGTTTAGCTGCTTTTCACGGCTGTGTTTAGGCCGCTTTACACCCACTTGACACACTAACAGAGAGATATCAATACATAGGTTTTAAGATTATTACTAGTCAGATATATTCTTGTGCGGTGAATCGGGCGTGTTGTGTCCAGTTCTCTGAGCAAGGAGTAGGTCTTGTCTATTCCATATTGGGTTTATGGAACGGTATCTGAGCTAATTTGAAACTCTTGTTTTATGTATCACCCCACCTCACCTTTCCCGTTAAGCAGCCATAGTGTGTTTTCTGCATGTGTGACTCTGTTCTGTTTTGTAATTCAGTTCAAGTGTAACGGTTTTTACATTCCCTCTATAAGTGACACCTTATGAGAAGTGTCCTTTTCTGTGTGACTTATTTCACTTAGAATCGTCTTACCTAAATCCACTCATCATGCTGCTACTAGCCTTATGACATTGAATTCATGGCTGAGTGATATTCCATTGTACATAAGGACCACAACTTTTTTATCCATTTTTCGCTTTCCTGGGATATTTAAGGTGGAAGGAAGTGGAGGTCCTTGTCAACAGAGCAGCCCTAAACTTTGGGGTGCTTGTGTCTTGCTGATTTTCAATTTTCCCACTTTATCCCCCCATGCGTGGAAGTGCCCTATGCTCTCTAAGCTGTGTTTTTTAGATGTTTCAGGACACACCGTACACTTCTCCAGAGTGGCTGTTGGCAATTTACCTCCCGCCCATCAGTGTAGCAAGGCTCCCATTTCTCCATGGCCTGTCCTGCATTTCTGGTTTTGACAGTTTTTTCAGCATGGCCCTTTTGACCGATGGGAAGCGAGACTTCTTTGTAGCGCTGATTTGCCTTTCCAGGTTGCTTGGTTGGCCAAAAAGGGCGTATGCGTTTTTTCCTGAATATATTCAGGAAAAAACGCATACGCCCTTTTTGGCCAAGGGCATCATTGTCAACGTTTTGCCGCTTTTCATGTGCTTTAAAGGCGATTCGAATCTACCTCCTGAAATCTGTTTCCTGCAATTCTGCCTTGATTTCAAATCCTCTTCTTTGCCTTCCCTCAATATATTTGTGGACGAGAGTTATCATTTATAACTCTGCAGGTTTGTGAATTGCAGTGCCCTGAAGCTCCATTTTACAAGTCGGTTTTTTGGGAGCTGGCCGCAAAAGCGCAGGATGGCTTCAGGCCCTGTTCTGGTTCCGGGGGGCAGGCTGAGCCTGTGGTTAATTCTTCTTCCTGATGGGAAAATAGAGTGGCCTGTGCCTGTCCCAACACCAAGAGCTAGTCTCTCATTGGTTCCCCGTCTTCCCGTTCATCCTCAGGACAAATTGCAACCTGTACGGAACAGGAGGTTAAAGGTGCTGATGCTCCAAGTAGGGAGATTGCTAGTAAAGTGGCTGGAATGGCGAACCCGAGCACAAGGAGATGAGAAATGAGGTGCGTTTTAGAAACCTTTCCCCATCACACGGTGTACCATCTTCTGGGTTTCTCATGCATGTTTTCGATGTAGGAAGATGCCCTTGAACCTGGAGATTTGGGACCCATGCGATGGGTAGCACGCAGTATTACTTTAAAGGGTCTGCGTTTGCTCACCCAACCTCACCAGACCTCTCAGCCCCAAGAGTGTCCACCCTTATGTCTCATCCAGCTGTGGGTCTAGATATGGTCAATCCAGGTTGCATCACAGCCCCTGAACGAATTGTGTAAGAATTTCTCTCTCTTTCCCTGTCTTTGTTTCATGGGTTTTTAAAAGTAATTTATTTTTATAATGGGGTTTAGCTGCTTTTCACGGCTGTGTTTAGGCCGCTTTACACCCACTTGACACACTAACAGAGAGATATCAATACATAGGTTTTAAGATTATTACTAGTCAGATATATTCTTGTGCGGTGAATCGGGCGTGTTGTGTCCAGTTCTCTGAGCAAGGAGTAGGTCTTGTCTATTCCATATTGGGTTTATGGAACGGTATCTGAGCTAATTTGAAACTCTTGTTTTATGTATCACCCCACCTCACCTTTCCCGTTAAGCAGCCATAGTGTGTTTTCTGCATGTGTGACTCTGTTCTGTTTTGTAATTCAGTTCAAGTGTAACGGTTTTTACATTCCCTCTATAAGTGACACCTTATGAGAAGTGTCCTTTTCTGTGTGACTTATTTCACTTAGAATCGTCTTACCTAAATCCACTCATCATGCTGCTACTAGCCTTATGACATTGAATTCATGGCTGAGTGATATTCCATTGTACATAAGGACCACAACTTTTTTATCCATTTTTCGCTTTCCTGGGATATTTAAGGTGGAAGGAAGTGGAGGTCCTTGTCAACAGAGCAGCCCTAAACTTTGGGGTGCTTGTGTCTTGCTGATTTTCAATTTTCCCACTTTATCCCCCAAGGCGTGGAAGTGCCCTATGCTCTCTAAGCTGTGTTTTTTAGATGTTTCAGGACACACCGTACACTTCTCCAGAGTGGCTGTTGGCAATTTACCTCCCGCCCATCAGTGTAGCAAGGCTCCCATTTCTCCATGGCCTGTCCTGCATTTCTGGTTTTGACAGTTTTTTCAGCATGGCCCTTTTGACCGATGGGAAGCGAGACTTCTTTGTAGCGCTGATTTGCCTTTCCAGGTTGCTTGGTTGGCCAAAAAGGGCGTATGCGTTTTTTCCTGAATATATTCAGGAAAAAACGCATACGCCCTTTTTGGCCAAGGGCATCATTGTCAACGTTTTGCCGCTTTTCATGTGCTTTAAAGGCGATTCGAATCTACCTCCTGAAATCTGTTTCCTGCAATTCTGCCTTGATTTCAAATCCTCTTCTTTGCCTTCCCTCAATATATTTGTGGACGAGAGTTATCATTTATAACTCTGCAGGTTTGTGAATTGCAGTGCCCTGAAGCTCCATTTTACAAGTCGGTTTTTTGGGAGCTGGCCGCAAAAGCGCAGGATGGCTTCAGGCCCTGTTCTGGTTCAGGGGGGCAGGCTGAGCCTGTGGTTAATTCTTCTTCCTGATGGGAAAATAGAGTGGCCTGTGCCTGTCCCAACACCAAGAGCTAGTCTCTCATTGGTTCCCCGTCTTCCCGTTCATCCTCAGGACAAATTGCAACCTGTACGGAACAGGAGGTTAAAGGTGCTGATGCTCCAAGTAGGGAGATTGCTAGTAAAGTGGCTGGAATGGCGAACCCGAGCACAAGGAGATGAGAAATGAGGTGCGTTTTAGAAACCTTTCCCCATCACACGGTGTACCATCTTCTGGGTTTCTCATGCATGTTTTCGATGTAGGAAGATGCCCTTGAACCTGGAGATTTGGGACCCATGCGATGGGTAGCACGCAGTATTACTTTAAAGGGTCTGCGTTTGCTCACCCAACCTCACCAGACCTCTCAGCCCCAAGAGTGTCCACCCTTATGTCTCATCCAGCTGTGGGTCTAGATATGGTCAATCCAGGTTGCATCACAGCCCCTGAACGAATTGTGTAAGAATTTCTCTCTCTTTCCCTGTCTTTGTTTCATGGGTTTTTAAAAGTAATTTATTTTTATAATGGGGTTTAGCTGCTTTTCACGGCTGTGTTTAGGCCGCTTTACACCCACTTGACACACTAACAGAGAGATATCAATACATAGGTTTTAAGATTATTACTAGTCAGATATATTCTTGTGCGGTGAATCGGGCGTGTTGTGTCCAGTTCTCTGAGCAAGGAGTAGGTCTTGTCTATTCCATATTGGGTTTATGGAACGGTATCTGAGCTAATTTGAAACTCTTGTTTTATGTATCACCCCACCTCACCTTTCCCGTTAAGCAGCCATAGTGTGTTTTCTGCATGTGTGACTCTGTTCTGTTTTGTAATTCAGTTCAAGTGTAACGGTTTTTACATTCCCTCTATAAGTGACACCTTATGAGAAGTGTCCTTTTCTGTGTGACTTATTTCACTTAGAATCGTCTTACCTAAATCCACTCATCATGCTGCTACTAGCCTTATGACATTGAATTCATGGCTGAGTGATATTCCATTGTACATAAGGACCACAACTTTTTTATCCATTTTTCGCTTTCCTGGGATATTTAAGGTGGAAGGAAGTGGAGGTCCTTGTCAACAGAGCAGCCCTAAACTTTGGGGTGCTTGTGTCTTGCTGATTTTCAATTTTCCCACTTTATCCCCCAAGGCGTGGAAGTGCCCTGTGCTCTAGAAGCTGTGTTTTTTAGATGTTTCAGGACACACCGTACACTTCTCCAGAGTGGCTGTTGGCAATTTACCTCCCGCCCATCAGTGTAGCAAGGCTCCCATTTCTCCATGGCCTGTCCTGCATTTCTGGTTTTGACAGTTTTTTCAGCATGGCCCTTTTGACCGATGGGAAGCGAGACTTCTTTGTAGCGCTGATTTGCCTTTCCAGGTTGCTTGGTTGGCCAAAAAGGGCGTATGCGTTTTTTCCTGAATATATTCAGGAAAAAACGCATACGCCCTTTTTGGCCAAGGGCATCATTGTCAACGTTTTGCCGCTTTTCATGTGCTTTAAAGGCGATTCGAATCTACCTCCTGAAATCTGTTTCCTGCAATTCTGCCTTGATTTCAAATCCTCTTCTTTGCCTTCCCTCAATATATTTGTGGACGAGAGTTATCATTTATAACTCTGCAGGTTTGTGAATTGCAGTGCCCTGAAGCTCCATTTTACAAGTCGGTTTTTTGGGAGCTGGCCGCAAAAGCGCAGGATGGCTTCAGGCCCTGTTCTGGTTCAGGGGGGCAGGCTGAGCCTGTGGTTAATTCTTCTTCCTGATGGGAAAATAGAGTGGCCTGTGCCTGTCCCAACACCAAGAGCTAGTCTCTCATTGGTTCCCCGTCTTCCCGTTCATCCTCAGGACAAATTGCAACCTGTACGGAACAGGAGGTTAAAGGTGCTGATGCTCCAAGTAGGGAGATTGCTAGTAAAGTGGCTGGAATGGCGAACCCGAGCACAAGGAGATGAGAAATGAGGTGCGTTTTAGAAACCTTTCCCCATCACACGGTGTACCATCTTCTGGGTTTCTCATGCATGTTTTCGATGTAGGAAGATGCCCTTGAACCTGGAGATTTGGGACCCATGCGATGGGTAGCACGCAGTATTACTTTAAAGGGTCTGCGTTTGCTCACCCAACCTCACCAGACCTCTCAGCCCCAAGAGTGTCCACCCTTATGTCTCATCCAGCTGTGGGTCTAGATATGGTCAATCCAGGTTGCATCACAGCCCCTGAACGAATTGTGTAAGAATTTCTCTCTCTTTCCCTGTCTTTGTTTCATGGGTTTTTAAAAGTAATTTATTTTTATAATGGGGTTTAGCTGCTTTTCACGGCTGTGTTTAGGCCGCTTTACACCCACTTGACACACTAACAGAGAGATATCAATACATAGGTTTTAAGATTATTACTAGTCAGATATATTCTTGTGCGGTGAATCGGGCGTGTTGTGTCCAGTTCTCTGAGCAAGGAGTAGGTCTTGTCTATTCCATATTGGGTTTATGGAACGGTATCTGAGCTAATTTGAAACTCTTGTTTTATGTATCACCCCACCTCACCTTTCCCGTTAAGCAGCCATAGTGTGTTTTCTGCATGTGTGACTCTGTTCTGTTTTGTAATTCAGTTCAAGTGTAACGGTTTTTACATTCCCTCTATAAGTGACACCTTATGAGAAGTGTCCTTTTCTGTGTGACTTATTTCACTTAGAATCGTCTTACCTAAATCCACTCATCATGCTGCTACTAGCCTTATGACATTGAATTCATGGCTGAGTGATATTCCATTGTACATAAGGACCACAACTTTTTTATCCATTTTTCGCTTTCCTGGGATATTTAAGGTGGAATGAAGTGGAGGTCCTTGTCAACAGAGCAGCCCTAAACTTTGGGGTGCTTGTGTCTTGCTGATTTTCAATTTTCCCACTTTATCCCCCCATGCGTGGAAGTGCCCTATGCTCTCTAAGCTGTGTTTTTTAGATGTTTCAGGACACACCGTACACTTCTCCAGAGTGGCTGTTGGCAATTTACCTCCCGCCCATCAGTGTAGCAAGGCTCCCATTTCTCCATGGCCTGTCCTGCATTTCTGGTTTTGACAGTTTTTTCAGCATGGCCCTTTTGACCGATGGGAAGCGAGACTTCTTTGTAGCGCTGATTTGCCTTTCCAGGTTGCTTGGTTGGCCAAAAAGGGCGTATGCGTTTTTTCCTGAATATATTCAGGAAAAAACGCATACGCCCTTTTTGGCCAAGGGCATCATTGTCAACGTTTTGCCGCTTTTCATGTGCTTTAAAGGCGATTCGAATCTACCTCCTGAAATCTGTTTCCTGCAATTCTGCCTTGATTTCAAATCCTCTTCTTTGCCTTCCCTCAATATATTTGTGGACGAGAGTTATCATTTATAACTCTGCAGGTTTGTGAATTGCAGTGCCCTGAAGCTCCATTTTACAAGTCGGTTTTTTGGGAGCTGGCCGCAAAAGCGCAGGATGGCTTCAGGCCCTGTTCTGGTTCAGGGGGGCAGGCTGAGCCTGTGGTTAATTCTTCTTCCTGATGGGAAAATAGAGTGGCCTGTGCCTGTCCCAACACCAAGAGCTAGTCTCTCATTGGTTCCCCGTCTTCCCGTTCATCCTCAGGACAAATTGCAACCTGTACGGAACAGGAGGTTAAAGGTGCTGATGCTCCAAGTAGGGAGATTGCTAGTAAAGTGGCTGGAATGGCGAACCCGAGCACAAGGAGATGAGAAATGAGGTGCGTTTTAGAAACCTTTCCCCATCACACGGTGTACCATCTTCTGGGTTTCTCATGCATGTTTTCGATGTAGGAAGATGCCCTTGAACCTGGAGATTTGGGACCCATGCGATGGGTAGCACGCAGTATTACTTTAAAGGGTCTGCGTTTGCTCACCCAACCTCACCAGACCTCTCAGCCCCAAGAGTGTCCACCCTTATGTCTCATCCAGCTGTGGGTCTAGATATGGTCAATCCAGGTTGCATCACAGCCCCTGAACGAATTGTGTAAGAATTTCTCTCTCTTTCCCTGTCTTTGTTTCATGGGTTTTTAAAAGTAATTTATTTTTATAATGGGGTTTAGCTGCTTTTCACGGCTGTGTTTAGGCCGCTTTACACCCACTTGACACACTAACAGAGAGATATCAATACATAGGTTTTAAGATTATTACTAGTCAGATATATTCTTGTGCGGTGAATCGGGCGTGTTGTGTCCAGTTCTCTGAGCAAGGAGTAGGTCTTGTCTATTCCATATTGGGTTTATGGAACGGTATCTGAGCTAATTTGAAACTCTTGTTTTATGTATCACCCCACCTCACCTTTCCCGTTAAGCAGCCATAGTGTGTTTTCTGCATGTGTGACTCTGTTCTGTTTTGTAATTCAGTTCAAGTGTAACGGTTTTTACATTCCCTCTATAAGTGACACCTTATGAGAAGTGTCCTTTTCTGTGTGACTTATTTCACTTAGAATCGTCTTACCTAAATCCACTCATCATGCTGCTACTAGCCTTATGACATTGAATTCATGGCTGAGTGATATTCCATTGTACATAAGGACCACAACTTTTTTATCCATTTTTCGCTTTCCTGGGATATTTAAGGTGGAAGGAAGTGGAGGTCCTTGTCAACAGAGCAGCCCTAAACTTTGGGGTGCTTGTGTCTTGCTGATTTTCAATTTTCCCACTTTATCCCCCAAGGCGTGGAAGTGCCCTGTGCTCTAGAAGCTGTGTTTTTTAGATGTTTCAGGACACACCGTACACTTCTCCAGAGTGGCTGTTGGCAATTTACCTCCCGCCCATCAGTGTAGCAAGGCTCCCATTTCTCCATGGCCTGTCCTGCATTTCTGGTTTTGACAGTTTTTTCAGCATGGCCCTTTTGACCGATGGGAAGCGAGACTTCTTTGTAGCGCTGATTTGCCTTTCCAGGTTGCTTGGTTGGCCAAAAAGGGCGTATGCGTTTTTTCCTGAATATATTCAGGAAAAAACGCATACGCCCTTTTTGGCCAAGGGCATCATTGTCAACGTTTTGCCGCTTTTCATGTGCTTTAAAGGCGATTCGAATCTACCTCCTGAAATCTGTTTCCTGCAATTCTGCCTTGATTTCAAATCCTCTTCTTTGCCTTCCCTCAATATATTTGTGGACGAGAGTTATCATTTATAACTCTGCAGGTTTGTGAATTGCAGTGCCCTGAAGCTCCATTTTACAAGTCGGTTTTTTGGGAGCTGGCCGCAAAAGCGCAGGATGGCTTCAGGCCCTGTTCTGGTTCCGGGGGGCAGGCTGAGCCTGTGGTTAATTCTTCTTCCTGATGGGAAAATAGAGTGGCCTGTGCCTGTCCCAACACCAAGAGCTAGTCTCTCATTGGTTCCCCGTCTTCCCGTTCATCCTCAGGACAAATTGCAACCTGTACGGAACAGGAGGTTAAAGGTGCTGATGCTCCAAGTAGGGAGATTGCTAGTAAAGTGGCTGGAATGGCGAACCCGAGCACAAGGAGATGAGAAATGAGGTGCGTTTTAGAAACCTTTCCCCATCACACGGTGTACCATCTTCTGGGTTTCTCATGCATGTTTTCGATGTAGGAAGATGCCCTTGAACCTGGAGATTTGGGACCCATGCGATGGGTAGCACGCAGTATTACTTTAAAGGGTCTGCGTTTGCTCACCCAACCTCACCAGACCTCTCAGCCCCAAGAGTGTCCACCCTTATGTCTCATCCAGCTGTGGGTCTAGATATGGTCAATCCAGGTTGCATCACAGCCCCTGAACGAATTGTGTAAGAATTTCTCTCTCTTTCCCTGTCTTTGTTTCATGGGTTTTTAAAAGTAATTTATTTTTATAATGGGGTTTAGCTGCTTTTCACGGCTGTGTTTAGGCCGCTTTACACCCACTTGACACACTAACAGAGAGATATCAATACATAGGTTTTAAGATTATTACTAGTCAGATATATTCTTGTGCGGTGAATCGGGCGTGTTGTGTCCAGTTCTCTGAGCAAGGAGTAGGTCTTGTCTATTCCATATTGGGTTTATGGAACGGTATCTGAGCTAATTTGAAACTCTTGTTTTATGTATCACCCCACCTCACCTTTCCCGTTAAGCAGCCATAGTGTGTTTTCTGCATGTGTGACTCTGTTCTGTTTTGTAATTCAGTTCAAGTGTAACGGTTTTTACATTCCCTCTATAAGTGACACCTTATGAGAAGTGTCCTTTTCTGTGTGACTTATTTCACTTAGAATCGTCTTACCTAAATCCACTCATCATGCTGCTACTAGCCTTATGACATTGAATTCATGGCTGAGTGATATTCCATTGTACATAAGGACCACAACTTTTTTATCCATTTTTCGCTTTCCTGGGATATTTAAGGTGGAATGAAGTGGAGGTCCTTGTCAACAGAGCAGCCCTAAACTTTGGGGTGCTTGTGTCTTGCTGATTTTCAATTTTCCCACTTTATCCCCCCATGCGTGGAAGTGCCCTATGCTCTCTAAGCTGTGTTTTTTAGATGTTTCAGGACACACCGTACACTTCTCCAGAGTGGCTGTTGGCAATTTACCTCCCGCCCATCAGTGTAGCAAGGCTCCCATTTCTCCATGGCCTGTCCTGCATTTCTGGTTTTGACAGTTTTTTCAGCATGGCCCTTTTGACCGATGGGAAGCGAGACTTCTTTGTAGCGCTGATTTGCCTTTCCAGGTTGCTTGGTTGGCCAAAAAGGGCGTATGCGTTTTTTCCTGAATATATTCAGGAAAAAAGGCATACGCCCTTTTTGGCCAAGGGCATCATTGTCAACGTTTTGCCGCTTTTCATGTGCTTTAAAGGCGATTCGAATCTACCTCCTGAAATCTGTTTCCTGCAATTCTGCCTTGATTTCAAATCCTCTTCTTTGCCTTCCCTCAATATATTTGTGGACGAGAGTTATCATTTATAACTCTGCAGGTTTGTGAATTGCAGTGCCCTGAAGCTCCATTTTACAAGTCGGTTTTTTGGGAGCTGGCCGCAAAAGCGCAGGATGGCTTCAGGCCCTGTTCTGGTTCAGGGGGGCAGGCTGAGCCTGTGGTTAATTCTTCTTCCTGATGGGAAAATAGAGTGGCCTGTGCCTGTCCCAACACCAAGAGCTAGTCTCTCATTGGTTCCCCGTCTTCCCGTTCATCCTCAGGACAAATTGCAACCTGTACGGAACAGGAGGTTAAAGGTGCTGATGCTCCAAGTAGGGAGATTGCTAGTAAAGTGGCTGGAATGGCGAACCCGAGCACAAGGAGATGAGAAATGAGGTGCGTTTTAGAAACCTTTCCCCATCACACGGTGTACCATCTTCTGGGTTTCTCATGCATGTTTTCGATGTAGGAAGATGCCCTTGAACCTGGAGATTTGGGACCCATGCGATGGGTAGCACGCAGTATTACTTTAAAGGGTCTGCGTTTGCTCACCCAACCTCACCAGACCTCTCAGCCCCAAGAGTGTCCACCCTTATGTCTCATCCAGCTGTGGGTCTAGATATGGTCAATCCAGGTTGCATCACAGCCCCTGAACGAATTGTGTAAGAATTTCTCTCTCTTTCCCTGTCTTTGTTTCATGGGTTTTTAAAAGTAATTTATTTTTATAATGGGGTTTAGCTGCTTTTCACGGCTGTGTTTAGGCCGCTTTACACCCACTTGACACACTAACAGAGAGATATCAATACATAGGTTTTAAGATTATTACTAGTCAGATATATTCTTGTGCGGTGAATCGGGCGTGTTGTGTCCAGTTCTCTGAGCAAGGAGTAGGTCTTGTCTATTCCATATTGGGTTTATGGAACGGTATCTGAGCTAATTTGAAACTCTTGTTTTATGTATCACCCCACCTCACCTTTCCCGTTAAGCAGCCATAGTGTGTTTTCTGCATGTGTGACTCTGTTCTGTTTTGTAATTCAGTTCAAGTGTAACGGTTTTTACATTCCCTCTATAAGTGACACCTTATGAGAAGTGTCCTTTTCTGTGTGACTTATTTCACTTAGAATCGTCTTACCTAAATCCACTCATCATGCTGCTACTAGCCTTATGACATTGAATTCATGGCTGAGTGATATTCCATTGTACATAAGGACCACAACTTTTTTATCCATTTTTCGCTTTCCTGGGATATTTAAGGTGGAAGGAAGTGGAGGTCCTTGTCAACAGAGCAGCCCTAAACTTTGGGGTGCTTGTGTCTTGCTGATTTTCAATTTTCCCACTTTATCCCCCAAGGCGTGGAAGTGCCCTGTGCTCTAGAAGCTGTGTTTTTTAGATGTTTCAGGACACACCGTACACTTCTCCAGAGTGGCTGTTGGCAATTTACCTCCCGCCCATCAGTGTAGCAAGGCTCCCATTTCTCCATGGCCTGTCCTGCATTTCTGGTTTTGACAGTTTTTTCAGCATGGCCCTTTTGACCGATGGGAAGCGAGACTTCTTTGTAGCGCTGATTTGCCTTTCCAGGTTGCTTGGTTGGCCAAAAAGGGCGTATGCGTTTTTTCCTGAATATATTCAGGAAAAAACGCATACGCCCTTTTTGGCCAAGGGCATCATTGTCAACGTTTTGCCGCTTTTCATGTGCTTTAAAGGCGATTCGAATCTACCTCCTGAAATCTGTTTCCTGCAATTCTGCCTTGATTTCAAATCCTCTTCTTTGCCTTCCCTCAATATATTTGTGGACGAGAGTTATCATTTATAACTCTGCAGGTTTGTGAATTGCAGTGCCCTGAAGCTCCATTTTACAAGTCGGTTTTTTGGGAGCTGGCCGCAAAAGCGCAGGATGGCTTCAGGCCCTGTTCTGGTTCCGGGGGGCAGGCTGAGCCTGTGGTTAATTCTTCTTCCTGATGGGAAAATAGAGTGGCCTGTGCCTGTCCCAACACCAAGAGCTAGTCTCTCATTGGTTCCCCGTCTTCCCGTTCATCCTCAGGACAAATTGCAACCTGTACGGAACAGGAGGTTAAAGGTGCTGATGCTCCAAGTAGGGAGATTGCTAGTAAAGTGGCTGGAATGGCGAACCCGAGCACAAGGAGATGAGAAATGAGGTGCGTTTTAGAAACCTTTCCCCATCACACGGTGTACCATCTTCTGGGTTTCTCATGCATGTTTTCGATGTAGGAAGATGCCCTTGAACCTGGAGATTTGGGACCCATGCGATGGGTAGCACGCAGTATTACTTTAAAGGGTCTGCGTTTGCTCACCCAACCTCACCAGACCTCTCAGCCCCAAGAGTGTCCACCCTTATGTCTCATCCAGCTGTGGGTCTAGATATGGTCAATCCAGGTTGCATCACAGCCCCTGAACGAATTGTGTAAGAATTTCTCTCTCTTTCCCTGTCTTTGTTTCATGGGTTTTTAAAAGTAATTTATTTTTATAATGGGGTTTAGCTGCTTTTCACGGCTGTGTTTAGGCCGCTTTACACCCACTTGACACACTAACAGAGAGATATCAATACATAGGTTTTAAGATTATTACTAGTCAGATATATTCTTGTGCGGTGAATCGGGCGTGTTGTGTCCAGTTCTCTGAGCAAGGAGTAGGTCTTGTCTATTCCATATTGGGTTTATGGAACGGTATCTGAGCTAATTTGAAACTCTTGTTTTATGTATCACCCCACCTCACCTTTCCCGTTAAGCAGCCATAGTGTGTTTTCTGCATGTGTGACTCTGTTCTGTTTTGTAATTCAGTTCAAGTGTAACGGTTTTTACATTCCCTCTATAAGTGACACCTTATGAGAAGTGTCCTTTTCTGTGTGACTTATTTCACTTAGAATCGTCTTACCTAAATCCACTCATCATGCTGCTACTAGCCTTATGACATTGAATTCATGGCTGAGTGATATTCCATTGTACATAAGGACCACAACTTTTTTATCCATTTTTCGCTTTCCTGGGATATTTAAGGTGGAAGGAAGTGGAGGTCCTTGTCAACAGAGCAGCCCTAAACTTTGGGGTGCTTGTGTCTTGCTGATTTTCAATTTTCCCACTTTATCCCCCCATGCGTGGAAGTGCCCTATGCTCTCTAAGCTGTGTTTTTTAGATGTTTCAGGACACACCGTACACTTCTCCAGAGTGGCTGTTGGCAATTTACCTCCCGCCCATCAGTGTAGCAAGGCTCCCATTTCTCCATGGCCTGTCCTGCATTTCTGGTTTTGACAGTTTTTTCAGCATGGCCCTTTTGACCGATGGGAAGCGAGACTTCTTTGTAGCGCTGATTTGCCTTTCCAGGTTGCTTGGTTGGCCAAAAAGGGCGTATGCGTTTTTTCCTGAATATATTCAGGAAAAAACGCATACGCCCTTTTTGGCCAAGGGCATCATTGTCAACGTTTTGCCGCTTTTCATGTGCTTTAAAGGCGATTCGAATCTACCTCCTGAAATCTGTTTCCTGCAATTCTGCCTTGATTTCAAATCCTCTTCTTTGCCTTCCCTCAATATATTTGTGGACGAGAGTTATCATTTATAACTCTGCAGGTTTGTGAATTGCAGTGCCCTGAAGCTCCATTTTACAAGTCGGTTTTTTGGGAGCTGGCCGCAAAAGCGCAGGATGGCTTCAGGCCCTGTTCTGGTTCAGGGGGGCAGGCTGAGCCTGTGGTTAATTCTTCTTCCTGATGGGAAAATAGAGTGGCCTGTGCCTGTCCCAACACCAAGAGCTAGTCTCTCATTGGTTCCCCGTCTTCCCGTTCATCCTCAGGACAAATTGCAACCTGTACGGAACAGGAGGTTAAAGGTGCTGATGCTCCAAGTAGGGAGATTGCTAGTAAAGTGGCTGGAATGGCGAACCCGAGCACAAGGAGATGAGAAATGAGGTGCGTTTTAGAAACCTTTCCCCATCACACGGTGTACCATCTTCTGGGTTTCTCATGCATGTTTTCGATGTAGGAAGATGCCCTTGAACCTGGAGATTTGGGACCCATGCGATGGGTAGCACGCAGTATTACTTTAAAGGGTCTGCGTTTGCTCACCCAACCTCACCAGACCTCTCAGCCCCAAGAGTGTCCACCCTTATGTCTCATCCAGCTGTGGGTCTAGATATGGTCAATCCAGGTTGCATCACAGCCCCTGAACGAATTGTGTAAGAATTTCTCTCTCTTTCCCTGTCTTTGTTTCATGGGTTTTTAAAAGTAATTTATTTTTATAATGGGGTTTAGCTGCTTTTCACGGCTGTGTTTAGGCCGCTTTACACCCACTTGACACACTAACAGAGAGATATCAATACATAGGTTTTAAGATTATTACTAGTCAGATATATTCTTGTGCGGTGAATCGGGCGTGTTGTGTCCAGTTCTCTGAGCAAGGAGTAGGTCTTGTCTATTCCATATTGGGTTTATGGAACGGTATCTGAGCTAATTTGAAACTCTTGTTTTATGTATCACCCCACCTCACCTTTCCCGTTAAGCAGCCATAGTGTGTTTTCTGCATGTGTGACTCTGTTCTGTTTTGTAATTCAGTTCAAGTGTAACGGTTTTTACATTCCCTCTATAAGTGACACCTTATGAGAAGTGTCCTTTTCTGTGTGACTTATTTCACTTAGAATCGTCTTACCTAAATCCACTCATCATGCTGCTACTAGCCTTATGACATTGAATTCATGGCTGAGTGATATTCCATTGTACATAAGGACCACAACTTTTTTATCCATTTTTCGCTTTCCTGGGATATTTAAGGTGGAATGAAGTGGAGGTCCTTGTCAACAGAGCAGCCCTAAACTTTGGGGTGCTTGTGTCTTGCTGATTTTCAATTTTCCCACTTTATCCCCCCATGCGTGGAAGTGCCCTATGCTCTCTAAGCTGTGTTTTTTAGATGTTTCAGGACACACCGTACACTTCTCCAGAGTGGCTGTTGGCAATTTACCTCCCGCCCATCAGTGTAGCAAGGCTCCCATTTCTCCATGGCCTGTCCTGCATTTCTGGTTTTGACAGTTTTTTCAGCATGGCCCTTTTGACCGATGGGAAGCGAGACTTCTTTGTAGCGCTGATGTGCCTTTCCAGGTTGCTTGGTTGGCCAAAAAGGGCGTATGCGTTTTTTCCTGAATATATTCAGGAAAAAAGGCATACGCCCTTTTTGGCCAAGGGCATCATTGTCAACGTTTTGCCGCTTTTCATGTGCTTTAAAGGCGATTCGAATCTACCTCCTGAAATCTGTTTCCTGCAATTCTGCCTTGATTTCAAATCCTCTTCTTTGCCTTCCCTCAATATATTTGTGGACGAGAGTTATCATTTATAACTCTGCAGGTTTGTGAATTGCAGTGCCCTGAAGCTCCATTTTACAAGTCGGTTTTTTGGGAGCTGGCCGCAAAAGCGCAGGATGGCTTCAGGCCCTGTTCTGGTTCAGGGGGGCAGGCTGAGCCTGTGGTTAATTCTTCTTCCTGATGGGAAAATAGAGTGGCCTGTGCCTGTCCCAACACCAAGAGCTAGTCTCTCATTGGTTCCCCGTCTTCCCGTTCATCCTCAGGACAAATTGCAACCTGTACGGAACAGGAGGTTAAAGGTGCTGATGCTCCAAGTAGGGAGATTGCTAGTAAAGTGGCTGGAATGGCGAACCCGAGCACAAGGAGATGAGAAATGAGGTGCGTTTTAGAAACCTTTCCCCATCACACGGTGTACCATCTTCTGGGTTTCTCATGCATGTTTTCGATGTAGGAAGATGCCCTTGAACCTGGAGATTTGGGACCCATGCGATGGGTAGCACGCAGTATTACTTTAAAGGGTCTGCGTTTGCTCACCCAACCTCACCAGACCTCTCAGCCCCAAGAGTGTCCACCCTTATGTCTCATCCAGCTGTGGGTCTAGATATGGTCAATCCAGGTTGCATCACAGCCCCTGAACGAATTGTGTAAGAATTTCTCTCTCTTTCCCTGTCTTTGTTTCATGGGTTTTTAAAAGTAATTTATTTTTATAATGGGGTTTAGCTGCTTTTCACGGCTGTGTTTATGCCGCTTTACACCCACTTGACACACTAACAGAGAGATATCAATACATAGGTTTTAAGATTATTACTAGTCAGATATATTCTTGTGCGGTGAATCGGGCGTGTTGAGTCCAGTTCTCTGAGCAAGGAGTAGGTCTTGTCTATTCCATATTGGGTTTATGGAACGGTATCTGAGCTAATTTGAAACTCTTGTTTTATGTATCACCCCACCTCACCTTTCCCGTTAAGCAGCCATAGTGTGTTTTCTGCATGTGTGACTCTGTTCTGTTTTGTAATTCAGTTCAAGTGTAACGGTTTTTACATTCCCTCTATAAGTGACACCTTATGAGAAGTGTCCTTTTCTGTGTGACTTATTTCACTTAGAATCGTCTTACCTAAATCCACTCATCATGCTGCTACTAGCCTTATGACATTGATTTCATGGCTGAGTGATATTCCATTGTACATAAGGACCACAACTTTTTTATCCATTTTTCGCTTTCCTGGGATATTTAAGGTGGAAGGAAGTGGAGGTCCTTGTCAACAGAGCAGCCCTAAACTTTGGGGTGCTTGTGTCTTGCTGATTTTCAATTTTCCCACTTTATCCCCCCATGCGTGGAAGTGCCCTATGCTCTCTAAGCTGTGTTTTTTAGATGTTTCAGGACACACCGTACACTTCTCCAGAGTGGCTGTTGGCAATTTACATCCCGCCCATCAGTGTAGCAAGGCTCCCATTTCTCCATGGCCTGTCCTGCATTTCTGGTTTTGACACTTTTTTCAGCATGGCCCTTTTGACCGATGGGAAGCGAGACTTCTTTGTAGCGCTGATTTGCCTTTCCAGGTTGCTTGGTTGGCCAAAAAGGGCGTATGCGTTTTTTCCTGAATATATTCAGGAAAAAACGCATACGCCCTTTTTGGCCAAGGGCATCATTGTCAACGTTTTGCCACTTTTCATGTGCTTTAAAGGCGATTCGAATCTACCTCCTGAAATCTGTTTCCTGCAATTCTGCCTTGATTTCAAATCCTCTTCTTTGCCTTCCCTCAATATATTTGTGGACGAGAGCTATGATTTATAACTCTGCAGGTTTGTGAATTGCAGTGCCCTGAAGCTCCATTTTACAAGTCGGTTTTTTGGGAGCCGGCCGCAAAAGCGCAGGATGGCTTCAGGCCCTGTTCTGGTTCAGGGGGCAGGCTGAGCCTGTGGTTAATTCTTCTTCCTGATGGGAAAATAGAGTGGCCTGTGCCTGTCCCAACACCAAGAGCTAGTCTCTCATTGGTTCCCCGTCTTCCCGTTCATCCTCAGGACAAATTGCAACCTGTACGGAACAGGAGGTTAAAGGTGCTGATGCTCCAAGTAGGGAGATTGCTAGTAAAGTGGCTGGAATGGCGAACCCGAGCACAAGGAGATGAGAAATGAGGTGCGTTTTAGAAACCTTTCCCCATCACACGGTGTACCATCTTCTGGGTTTCTCATGCATGTTTTCGATGTAGGAAGATGCCCTTGAACCTGGAGATTTGGGACCCATGCGATGGGTAGCACGCAGTATTACTTTAAAGGGTCTGCGTTTGCTCACCCAACCTCACCAGACCTCTCAGCCCCAAGAGTGTCCACCCTTATGTCTCATCCAGCTGTGGGTCTAGATATGGTCAATCCAGGTTGCATCACAGCCCCTGAACGAATTGTGTAAGAATTTCTCTCTCTTTCCCTGTCTTTGTTTCATGGGTTTTTAAAAGTAATTTATTTTTATAATGGGGTTTAGCTGCTTTTCACGGCTGTGTTTAGGCCGCTTTACACCCACTTGACACACTAACAGAGAGATATCAATACATAGGTTTTAAGATTATTACTAGTCAGATATATTCTTGTGCGGTGAATCGGGCGTGTTGTGTCCAGTTCTCTGAGCAAGGAGTAGGTCTTGTCTATTCCATATTGGGTTTATGGAACGGTATCTGAGCTAATTTGAAACTCTTGTTTTATGTATCACCCCACCTCACCTTTCCCGTTAAGCAGCCATAGTGTGTTTTCTGCATGTGTGACTCTGTTCTGTTTTGTAATTCAGTTCAAGTGTAACGATTTTTACATTCCCTCTATAAGTGACACCTTATGAGAAGTGTCCTTTTCTGTGTGACTTATTTCACTTAGAATCGTCTTACCTAAATCCACTCATCATGCTGCTACTAGCCTTATGACATTGATTTCATGGCTGAGTGATATTCCATTGTACATAAGGACCACAACTTTTTTATCCATTTTTCGCTTTCCTGGGATATTTAAGGTGGAAGGAAGTGGAGGTCCTTGTCAACAGAGCAGCCCTAAACTTTGGGGTGCTTGTGTCTTGCTGATTTTCAATTTTCCCACTTTATCCCCCCATGCGTGGAAGTGCCCTATGCTCTCTAAGCTGTGTTTTTTAGATGTTTCAGGACCCACCGTACACTTCTCCAGAGTGGCTGTTGGCAATTTACCTCCCGCCCATCAGTGTAGCAAGGCTCCCATTTCTCCATGGCCTGTCCTGCATTTCTGGTTTTGACACTTTTTTCAGCATGGCCCTTTTGACCGATGGGAAGCGAGACTTCTTTGTAGCGCTGATTTGCCTTTCCAGGTTGCTTGGTTGGCCAAAAAGGGCGTATGCGTTTTTTCCTGAATATATTCAGGAAAAAAGGCATACGCCCTTTTTGGCCAAGGGCATCATTGTCAACGTTTTGCCGCTTTTCATGTGCTTTAAAGGCGATTCGAATCTACCTCCTGAAATCTGTTTCCTGCAATTCTGCCTTGATTTCAAATCCTCTTCTTTGCCTTCCCTCAATATATTTGTGGACGAGAGTTATCATTTATAACTCTGCAGGTTTGTGAATTGCAGTGCCCTGAAGCTCCATTTTACAAGTCGGTTTTTTGGGAGCTGGCCGCAAAAGCGCAGGATGGCTTCAGGCCCTGTTCTGGTTCAGGGGGGCAGGCTGAGCCTGTGGTTAATTCTTCTTCCTGATGGGAAAATAGAGTGGCCTGTGCCTGTCCCAACACCAAGAGCTAGTCTCTCATTGGTTCCCCGTCTTCCCGTTCATCCTCAGGACAAATTGCAACCTGTACGGAACAGGAGGTTAAAGGTGCTGATGCTCCAAGTAGGGAGATTGCTAGTAAAGTGGCTGGAATGGCGAACCCGAGCACAAGGAGATGAGAAATGAGGTGCGTTTTAGAAACCTTTCCCCATCACACGGTGTACCATCTTCTGGGTTTCTCATGCATGTTTTCGATGTAGGAAGATGCCCTTGAACCTGGAGATTTGGGACCCATGCGATGGGTAGCACGCAGTATTACTTTAAAGGGTCTGCGTTTGCTCACCCAACCTCACCAGACCTCTCAGCCCCAAGAGTGTCCACCCTTATGTCTCATCCAGCTGTGGGTCTAGATATGGTCAATCCAGGTTGCATCACAGCCCCTGAACGAATTGTGTAAGAATTTCTCTCTCTTTCCCTGTCTTTGTTTCATGGGTTTTTAAAAGTAATTTATTTTTATAATGGGGTTTAGCTGCTTTTCACGGCTGTGTTTATGCCGCTTTACACCCACTTGACACACTAACAGAGAGATATCAATACATAGGTTTTAAGATTATTACTAGTCAGATATATTCTTGTGCGGTGAATCGGGCGTGTTGAGTCCAGTTCTCTGAGCAAGGAGTAGGTCTTGTCTATTCCATATTGGGTTTATGGAACGGTATCTGAGCTAATTTGAAACTCTTGTTTTATGTATCACCCCACCTCACCTTTCCCGTTAAGCAGCCATAGTGTGTTTTCTGCATGTGTGACTCTGTTCTGTTTTGTAATTCAGTTCAAGTGTAACGGTTTTTACATTCCCTCTATAAGTGACACCTTATGAGAAGTGTCCTTTTCTGTGTGACTTATTTCACTTAGAATCGTCTTACCTAAATCCACTCATCATGCTGCTACTAGCCTTATGACATTGATTTCATGGCTGAGTGATATTCCATTGTACATAAGGACCACAACTTTTTTATCCATTTTTCGCTTTCCTGGGATATTTAAGGTGGAAGGAAGTGGAGGTCCTTGTCAACAGAGCAGCCCTAAACTTTGGGGTGCTTGTGTCTTGCTGATTTTCAATTTTCCCACTTTATCCCCCCATGCGTGGAAGTGCCCTATGCTCTCTAAGCTGTGTTTTTTAGATGTTTCAGGACACACCGTACACTTCTCCAGAGTGCCTGTTGGCAATTTACCTCCCGCCCATCAGTGTAGCAAGGCTGCCATTTCTCCATGGCCTGTCCTGCATTTCTGGTTTTGACACTTTTTTCAGCATGGCCCTTTTGACCGATGGGAAGCGAGACTTCTTTGTAGCGCTGATTTGCCTTTCCAGGTTGCTTGGTTGGCCAAAAAGGGCGTATGCGTTTTTTCCTGAATATATTCAGGAAAAAACGCATACGCCCTTTTTGGCCAAGGGCATCATTGTCAACGTTTTGCCGCTTTTCATGTGCTTTAAAGGCGATTCGAATCTACCTCCTGAAATCTGTTTCCTGCAATTCTGCCTTGATTTCAAATCCTCTTCTTTGCCTTCCCTCAATATATTTGTGGACGAGAGTTATCATTTATAACTCTGCAGGTTTGTGAATTGCAGTGCCCTGAAGCTCCATTTTACAAGTCGGTTTTTTGGGAGCTGGCCGCAAAAGCGCAGGATGGCTTCAGGCCCTGTTCTGGTTCAGGGGGGCAGGCTGAGCCTGTGGTTAATTCTTCTTCCTGATGGGAAAATAGAGTGGCCTGTGCCTGTCCCAACACCAAGAGCTAGTCTCTCATTGGTTCCCCGTCTTCCCGTTCATCCTCAGGACAAATTGCAACCTGTACGGAACAGGAGGTTAAAGGTGCTGATGCTCCAAGTAGGGAGATTGCTAGTAAAGTGGCTGGAATGGCGAACCCGAGCACAAGGAGATGAGAAATGAGGTGCGTTTTAGAAACCTTTCCCCATCACACGGTGTACCATCTTCTGGGTTTCTCATGCATGTTTTCGATGTAGGAAGATGCCCTTGAACCTGGAGATTTGGGACCCATGCGATGGGTAGCACGCAGTATTACTTTAAAGGGTCTGCGTTTGCTCACCCAACCTCACCAGACCTCTCAGCCCCAAGAGTGTCCACCCTTATGTCTCATCCAGCTGTGGGTCTAGATATGGTCAATCCAGGTTGCATCACAGCCCCTGAACGAATTGTGTAAGAATTTCTCTCTCTTTCCCTGTCTTTGTTTCATGGGTTTTTAAAAGTAATTTATTTTTATAATGGGGTTTAGCTGCTTTTCACGGCTGTGTTTAGGCCGCTTTACACCCACTTGACACACTAACAGAGAGATATCAATACATAGGTTTTAAGATTATTACTAGTCAGATATATTCTTGTGCGGTGAATCGGGCGTGTTGTGTCCAGTTCTCTGAGCAAGGAGTAGGTCTTGTCTATTCCATATTGGGTTTATGGAACGGTATCTGAGCTAATTTGAAACTCTTGTTTTATGTATCACCCCACCTCACCTTTCCCGTTAAGCAGCCATAGTGTGTTTTCTGCATGTGTGACTCTGTTCTGTTTTGTAATTCAGTTCAAGTGTAACGGTTTTTACATTCCCTCTATAAGTGACACCTTATGAGAAGTGTCCTTTTCTGTGTGACTTATTTCACTTAGAATCGTCTTACCTAAATCCACTCATCATGCTGCTACTAGCCTTATGACATTGAATTCATGGCTGAGTGATATTCCATTGTACATAAGGACCACAACTTTTTTATCCATTTTTCGCTTTCCTGGGATATTTAAGGTGGAATGAAGTGGAGGTCCTTGTCAACAGAGCAGCCCTAAACTTTGGGGTGCTTGTGTCTTGCTGATTTTCAATTTTCCCACTTTATCCCCCCATGCGTGGAAGTGCCCTATGCTCTCTAAGCTGTGTTTTTTAGATGTTTCAGGACACACCGTACACTTCTCCAGAGTGGCTGTTGGCAATTTACCTCCCGCCCATCAGTGTAGCAAGGCTCCCATTTCTCCATGGCCTGTCCTGCATTTCTGGTTTTGACAGTTTTTTCAGCATGGCCCTTTTGACCGATGGGAAGCGAGACTTCTTTGTAGCGCTGATTTGCCTTTCCAGGTTGCTTGGTTGGCCAAAAAGGGCGTATGCGTTTTTTCCTGAATATATTCAGGAAAAAAGGCATACGCCCTTTTTGGCCAAGGGCATCATTGTCAACGTTTTGCCGCTTTTCATGTGCTTTAAAGGCGATTCGAATCTACCTCCTGAAATCTGTTTCCTGCAATTCTGCCTTGATTTCAAATCCTCTTCTTTGCCTTCCCTCAATATATTTGTGGACGAGAGTTATCATTTATAACTCTGCAGGTTTGTGAATTGCAGTGCCCTGAAGCTCCATTTTACAAGTCGGTTTTTTGGGAGCCGGCCGCAAAAGCGCAGGATGGCTTCAGGCCCTGTTCTGGTTCAGGGGGGCAGGCTGAGCCTGTGGTTAATTCTTCTTCCTGATGGGAAAATAGAGTGGCCTGTGCCTGTCCCAACACCAAGAGCTAGTCTCTCATTGGTTCCCCGTCTTCCCGTTCATCCTCAGGACAAATTGCAACCTGTACGGAACAGGAGGTTAAAGGTGCTGATGCTCCAAGTAGGGAGATTGCTAGTAAAGTGGCTGGAATGGCGAACCCGAGCACAAGGAGATGAGAAATGAGGTGCGTTTTAGAAACCTTTCCCCATCACACGGTGTACCATCTTCTGGGTTTCTCATGCATGTTTTCGATGTAGGAAGATGCCCTTGAACCTGGAGATTTGGGACCCATGCGATGGGTAGCACGCAGTATTACTTTAAAGGGTCTGCGTTTGCTCACCCAACCTCACCAGACCTCTCAGCCCCAAGAGTGTCCACCCTTATGTCTCATCCAGCTGTGGGTCTAGATATGGTCAATCCAGGTTGCATCACAGCCCCTGAACGAATTGTGTAAGAATTTCTCTCTCTTTCCCTGTCTTTGTTTCATGGGTTTTTAAAAGTAATTTATTTTTATAATGGGGTTTAGCTGCTTTTCACGGCTGTGTTTATGCCGCTTTACACCCACTTGACACACTAACAGAGAGATATCAATACATAGGTTTTAAGATTATTACTAGTCAGATATATTCTTGTGCGGTGAATCGGGCGTGTTGAGTCCAGTTCTCTGAGCAAGGAGTAGGTCTTGTCTATTCCATATTGGGTTTATGGAACGGTATCTGAGCTAATTTGAAACTCTTGTTTTATGTATCACCCCACCTCACCTTTCCCGTTAAGCAGCCATAGTGTGTTTTCTGCATGTGTGACTCTGTTCTGTTTTGTAATTCAGTTCAAGTGTAACGGTTTTTACATTCCCTCTATAAGTGACACCTTATGAGAAGTGTCCTTTTCTGTGTGACTTATTTCACTTAGAATCGTCTTACCTAAATCCACTCATCATGCTGCTACTAGCCTTATGACATTGATTTCATGGCTGAGTGATATTCCATTGTACATAAGGACCACAACTTTTTTATCCATTTTTCGCTTTCCTGGGATATTTAAGGTGGAAGGAAGTGGAGGTCCTTGTCAACAGAGCAGCCCTAAACTTTGGGGTGCTTGTGTCTTGCTGATTTTCAATTTTCCCACTTTATCCCCCCATGCGTGGAAGTGCCCTATGCTCTCTAAGCTGTGTTTTTTAGATGTTTCAGGACACACCGTACACTTCTCCAGAGTGCCTGTTGGCAATTTACATCCCGCCCATCAGTGTAGCAAGGCTCCCATTTCTCCATGGCCTGTCCTGCATTTCTGGTTTTGACACTTTTTTCAGCATGGCCCTTTTGACCGATGGGAAGCGAGACTTCTTTGTAGCGCTGATTTGCCTTTCCAGGTTGCTTGGTTGGCCAAAAAGGGCGTATGCGTTTTTTCCTGAATATATTCAGGAAAAAACGCATACGCCCTTTTTGGCCAAGGGCATCATTGTCAACGTTTTGCCACTTTTCATGTGCTTTAAAGGCGATTCGAATCTACCTCCTGAAATCTGTTTCCTGCAATTCTGCCTTGATTTCAAATCCTCTTCTTTGCCTTCCCTCAATATATTTGTGGACGAGAGCTATGATTTATAACTCTGCAGGTTTGTGAATTGCAGTGCCCTGAAGCTCCATTTTACAAGTCGGTTTTTTGGGAGCCGGCCGCAAAAGCGCAGGATGGCTTCAGGCCCTGTTCTGGTTCAGGGGGGCAGGCTGAGCCTGTGGTTAATTCTTCTTCCTGATGGGAAAATAGAGTGGCCTGTGCCTGTCCCAACACCAAGAGCTAGTCTCTCATTGGTTCCCCGTCTTCCCGTTCATCCTCAGGACAAATTGCAACCTGTACGGAACAGGAGGTTAAAGGTGCTGATGCTCCAAGTAGGGAGATTGCTAGTAAAGTGGCTGGAATGGCGAACCCGAGCACAAGGAGATGAGAAATGAGGTGCGTTTTAGAAACCTTTCCCCATCACACGGTGTACCATCTTCTGGGTTTCTCATGCATGTTTTCGATGTAGGAAGATGCCCTTGAACCTGGAGATTTGGGACCCATGCGATGGGTAGCACGCAGTATTACTTTAAAGGGTCTGCGTTTGCTCACCCAACCTCACCAGACCTCTCAGCCCCAAGAGTGTCCAACCTTATGTCTCATCCAGCTGTGGGTCTAGATATGGTCAATCCAGGTTGCATCACAGCCCCTGAACGAATTGTGTAAGAAGTTCTCTCTCTTTCCCTGTCTTTGTTTCATGGGTTTTTAAAAGTAATTTATTTTTATAATGGGGTTTAGCTGCTTTTCACGGCTGTGTTTAGGCCGCTTTACACCCACTTGACACACTAACAGAGAGATATCAATACATAGGTTTTAAGATTATTACTAGTCAGATATATTCTTGTGCGGTGAATCGGGCGTGTTGTGTCCAGTTCTCTGAGCAAGGAGTAGGTCTTGTCTATTCCATATTGGGTTTATGGAACGGTATCTGAGCTAATTTGAAACTCTTGTTTTATGTATCACCCCACCTCACCTTTCCCGTTAAGCAGCCATAGTGTGTTTTCTGCATGTGTGACTCTGTTCTGTTTTGTAATTCAGTTCAAGTGTAACGATTTTTACATTCCCTCTATAAGTGACACCTTATGAGAAGTGTCCTTTTCTGTGTGACTTATTTCACTTAGAATCGTCTTACCTAAATCCACTCATCATGCTGCTACTAGCCTTATGACATTGATTTCATGGCTGAGTGATATTCCATTGTACATAAGGACCACAACTTTTTTATCCATTTTTCGCTTTCCTGGGATATTTAAGGTGGAAGGAAGTGGAGGTCCTTGTCAACAGAGCAGCCCTAAACTTTGGGGTGCTTGTGTCTTGCTGATTTTCAATTTTCCCACTTTATCCCCCCATGCGTGGAAGTGCCCTATGCTCTCTAAGCTGTGTTTTTTAGATGTTTCAGGACCCACCGTACACTTCTCCAGAGTGGCTGTTGGCAATTTACCTCCCGCCCATCAGTGTAGCAAGGCTCCCATTTCTCCATGGCCTGTCCTGCATTTCTGGTTTTGACACTTTTTTCAGCATGGCCCTTTTGACCGATGGGAAGCGAGACTTCTTTGTAGCGCTGATTTGCCTTTCCAGGTTGCTTGGTTGGCCAAAAAGGGCGTATGCGTTTTTTCCTGAATATATTCAGGAAAAAAGGCATACGCCCTTTTTGGCCAAGGGCATCATTGTCAACGTTTTGCCACTTTTCATGTGCTTTAAAGGCGATTCGAATCTACCTCCTGAAATCTGTTTCCTGCAATTCTGCCTTGATTTCAAATCCTCTACTTTGCCTTCCCTCAATATATTTGTGGACGAGAGCTATGATTTATAACTCTGCAGGTTTGTGAATTGCAGTGCCCTGAAGCTCCATTTTACAAGTCGGTTTTTTGGGAGCCGGCCGCAAAAGCGCAGGATGGCTTCAGGCCCTGTTCTGGTTCAGGGGGGCAGGCTGAGCCTGTGGTTAATTCTTCTTCCTGATGGGAAAATAGAGTGGCCTGTGCCTGTCCCAACACCAAGAGCTAGTCTCTCATTGGTTCCCCGTCTTCCCGTTCATCCTCAGGACAAATTGCAACCTGTACGGAACAGGAGGTTAAAGGTGCTGATGCTCCAAGTAGGGAGATTGCTAGTAAAGTGGCTGGAATGGCGAACCCGAGCACAAGGAGATGAGAAATGAGGTGCGTTTTAGAAACCTTTCCCCATCACACGGTGTACCATCTTCTGGGTTTCTCATGCATGTTTTCGATGTAGGAAGATGCCCTTGAACCTGGAGATTTGGGACCCATGCGATGGGTAGCACGCAGTATTACTTTAAAGGGTCTGCGTTTGCTCACCCAACCTCACCAGACCTCTCAGCCCCAAGAGTGTCCAACCTTATGTCTCATCCAGCTGTGGGTCTAGATATGGTCAATCCAGGTTGCATCACAGCCCCTGAACGAATTGTGTAAGAATTTCTCTCTCTTTCCCTGTCTTTGTTTCATGGGTTTTTAAAAGTAATTTATTTTTATAATGGGGTTTAGCTGCTTTTCACGGCTGTGTTTAGGCCGCTTTACACCCACTTGACACACTAACAGAGAGATATCAATACATAGGTTTTAAGATTATTACTAGTCAGATATATTCTTGTGCGGTGAATCGGGCGTGTTGTGTCCAGTTCTCTGAGCAAGGAGTAGGTCTTGTCTATTCCATATTGGGTTTATGGAACGGTATCTGAGCTAATTTGAAACTCTTGTTTTATGTATCACCCCACCTCACCTTTCCCGTTAAGCAGCCATAGTGTGTTTTCTGCATGTGTGACTCTGTTCTGTTTTGTAATTCAGTTCAAGTGTAACGATTTTTACATTCCCTCTATAAGTGACACCTTATGAGAAGTGTCCTTTTCTGTGTGACTTATTTCACTTAGAATCGTCTTACCTAAATCCACTCATCATGCTGCTACTAGCCTTAAGACATTGATTTCATGGCTGAGTGATATTCCATTGTACATAAGGACCACAACTTTTTTATCCATTTTTCGCTTTCCTGGGATATTTAAGGTGGAAGGAAGTGGAGGTCCTTGTCAACAGAGCAGCCCTAAACTTTGGGGTGCTTGTGTCTTGCTGATTTTCAATTTTCCCACTTTATCCCCCCATGCGTGGAAGTGCCCTATGCTCTCTAAGCTGTGTTTTTTAGATGTTTCAGGACCCACCGTACACTTCTCCAGAGTGGCTGTTGGCAATTTACCTCCCGCCCATCAGTGTAGCAAGGCTCCCATTTCTCCATGGCCTGTCCTGCATTTCTGGTTTTGACACTTTTTTCAGCATGGCCCTTTTGACCGATGGGAAGCGAGACTTCTTTGTAGCGCTGATTTGCCTTTCCAGGTTGCTTGGTTGGCCAAAAAGGGCGTATGCGTTTTTTCCTGAATATATTCAGGAAAAAAGGCATACGCCCTTTTTGGCCAAGGGCATCATTGTCAACGTTTTGCCGCTTTTCATGTGCTTTAAAGGCGATTCGAATCTACCTCCTGAAATCTGTTTCCTGCAATTCTGCCTTGATTTCAAATCCTCTTCTTTGCCTTCCCTCAATATATTTGTGGACGAGAGTTATCATTTATAACTCTGCAGGTTTGTGAATTGCAGTGCCCTGAAGCTCCATTTTACAAGTCGGTTTTTTGGGAGCTGGCCGCAAAAGCGCAGGATGGCTTCAGGCCCTGTTCTGGTTCAGGGGGGCAGGCTGAGCCTGTGGTTAATTCTTCTTCCTGATGGGAAAATAGAGTGGCCTGTGCCTGTCCCAACACCAAGAGCTAGTCTCTCATTGGTTCCCCGTCTTCCCGTTCATCCTCAGGACAAATTGCAACCTGTACGGAACAGGAGGTTAAAGGTGCTGATGCTCCAAGTAGGGAGATTGCTAGTAAAGTGGCTGGAATGGCGAACCCGAGCACAAGGAGATGAGAAATGAGGTGCGTTTTAGAAACCTTTCCCCATCACACGGTGTACCATCTTCTGGGTTTCTCATGCATGTTTTCGATGTAGGAAGATGCCCTTGAACCTGGAGATTTGGGACCCATGCGATGGGTAGCACGCAGTATTACTTTAAAGGGTCTGCGTTTGCTCACCCAACCTCACCAGACCTCTCAGCCCCAAGAGTGTCCAACCTTATGTCTCATCCAGCTGTGGGTCTAGATATGGTCAATCCAGGTTGCATCACAGCCCCTGAACGAATTGTGTAAGAATTTCTCTCTCTTTCCCTGTCTTTGTTTCATGGGTTTTTAAAAGTAATTTATTTTTATAATGGGGTTTAGCTGCTTTTCACGGCTGTGTTTAGGCCGCTTTACACCCACTTGACACACTAACAGAGAGATATCAATACATAGGTTTTAAGATTATTACTAGTCAGATATATTCTTGTGCGGTGAATCGGGCGTGTTGTGTCCAGTTCTCTGAGCAAGGAGTAGGTCTTGTCTATTCCATATTGGGTTTATGGAACGGTATCTGAGCTAATTTGAAACTCTTGTTTTATGTATCACCCCACCTCACCTTTCCCGTTAAGCAGCCATAGTGTGTTTTCTGCATGTGTGACTCTGTTCTGTTTTGTAATTCAGTTCAAGTGTAACGATTTTTACATTCCCTCTATAAGTGACACCTTATGAGAAGTGTCCTTTTCTGTGTGACTTATTTCACTTAGAATCGTCTTACCTAAATCCACTCATCATGCTGCTACTAGCCTTATGACATTGATTTCATGGCTGAGTGATATTCCATTGTACATAAGGACCACAACTTTTTTATCCATTTTTCGCTTTCCTGGGATATTTAAGGTGGAAGGAAGTGGAGGTCCTTGTCAACAGAGCAGCCCTAAACTTTGGGGTGCTTGTGTCTTGCTGATTTTCAATTTTCCCACTTTATCCCCCCATGCGTGGAAGTGCCCTATGCTCTCTAAGCTGTGTTTTTTAGATGTTTCAGGACACACCGTACACTTCTCCAGAGTGGCTGTTGGCAATTTACATCCCGCCCATCAGTGTAGCAAGGCTCCCATTTCTCCATGGCCTGTCCTGCATTTCTGGTTTTGACACTTTTTTCAGCATGGCCCTTTTGACCGATGGGAAGCGAGACTTCTTTGTAGCGCTGATTTGCCTTTCCAGGTTGCTTGGTTGGCCAAAAAGGGCGTATGCGTTTTTTCCTGAATATATTCAGGAAAAAACGCATACGCCCTTTTTGGCCAAGGGCATCATTGTCAACGTTTTGCCACTTTTCATGTGCTTTAAAGGCGATTCGAATCTACCTCCTGAAATCTGTTTCCTGCAATTCTGCCTTGATTTCAAATCCTCTACTTTGCCTTCCCTCAATATATTTGTGGACGAGAGCTATGATTTATAACTCTGCAGGTTTGTGAATTGCAGTGCCCTGAAGCTCCATTTTACAAGTCGGTTTTTTGGGAGCCGGCCGCAAAAGCGCAGGATGGCTTCAGGCCCTGTTCTGGTTCAGGGGGGCAGGCTGAGCCTGTGGTTAATTCTTCTTCCTGATGGGAAAATAGAGTGGCCTGTGCCTGTCCCAACACCAAGAGCTAGTCTCTCATTGGTTCCCCGTCTTCCCGTTCATCCTCAGGACAAATTGCAACCTGTACGGAACAGGAGGTTAAAGGTGCTGATGCTCCAAGTAGGGAGATTGCTAGTAAAGTGGCTGGAATGGCGAACCCGAGCACAAGGAGATGAGAAATGAGGTGCGTTTTAGAAACCTTTCCCCATCACACGGTGTACCATCTTCTGGGTTTCTCATGCATGTTTTCGATGTAGGAAGATGCCCTTGAACCTGGAGATTTGGGACCCATGCGATGGGTAGCACGCAGTATTACTTTAAAGGGTCTGCGTTTGCTCACCCAACCTCACCAGACCTCTCAGCCCCAAGAGTGTCCAACCTTATGTCTCATCCAGCTGTGGGTCTAGATATGGTCAATCCAGGTTGCATCACAGCCCCTGAACGAATTGTGTAAGAATTTCTCTCTCTTTCCCTGTCTTTGTTTCATGGGTTTTTAAAAGTAATTTATTTTTATAATGGGGTTTAGCTGCTTTTCACGGCTGTGTTTAGGCCGCTTTACACCCACTTGACACACTAACAGAGAGATATCAATACATAGGTTTTAAGATTATTACTAGTCAGATATATTCTTGTGCGGTGAATCGGGCGTGTTGTGTCCAGTTCTCTGAGCAAGGAGTAGGTCTTGTCTATTCCATATTGGGTTTATGGAACGGTATCTGAGCTAATTTGAAACTCTTGTTTTATGTATCACCCCACCTCACCTTTCCCGTTAAGCAGCCATAGTGTGTTTTCTGCATGTGTGACTCTGTTCTGTTTTGTAATTCAGTTCAAGTGTAACGATTTTTACATTCCCTCTATAAGTGACACCTTATGAGAAGTGTCCTTTTCTGTGTGACTTATTTCACTTAGAATCGTCTTACCTAAATCCACTCATCATGCTGCTACTAGCCTTATGACATTGATTTCATGGCTGAGTGATATTCCATTGTACATAAGGACCACAACTTTTTTATCCATTTTTCGCTTTCCTGGGATATTTAAGGTGGAAGGAAGTGGAGGTCCTTGTCAACAGAGCAGCCCTAAACTTTGGGGTGCTTGTGTCTTGCTGATTTTCAATTTTCCCACTTTATCCCCCCATGCGTGGAAGTGCCCTATGCTCTCTAAGCTGTGTTTTTTAGATGTTTCAGGACCCACCGTACACTTCTCCAGAGTGGCTGTTGGCAATTTACATCCCGCCCATCAGTGTAGCAAGGCTCCCATTTCTCCATGGCCTGTCCTGCATTTCTGGTTTTGACACTTTTTTCAGCTTGGCCCTTTTGACCGATGGGAAGCGAGACTTCTTTGTAGCGCTGATTTGCCTTTCCAGGTTGCTTGGTTGGCCAAAAAGGGCGTATGCGTTTTTTCCTGAATATATTCAGGAAAAAACGCATACGCCCTTTTTGGCCAAGGGCATCATTGTCAACGTTTTGCCGCTTTTCATGTGCTTTAAAGGCGATTCGAATCTACCTCCTGAAATCTGTTTCCTGCAATTCTGCCTTGATTTCAAATCCTCTTCTTTGCCTTCCCTCAATATATTTGTGGACGAGAGTTATCATTTATAACTCTGCAGGTTTGTGAATTGCAGTGCCCTGAAGCTCCATTTTACAAGTCGCTTTTTTGGGAGCCGGCCGCAAAAGCGCAGGATGGCTTCAGGCCCTGTTCTGGTTCAGGGGGGCAGGCTGAGCCTGTGGTTAATTCTTCTTCCTGATGGGAAAATAGAGTGACCTGTCCCTGTCCCAACACCAAGAGCTAGTCTCTCATTGGTTCCCCGTCTTCCCGTTCATCCTCAGGACAAATTGCAACCTGTACGGAACAGGAGGTTAAAGGTGCTGATGCTCCAAGTAGGGAGATTGCTAGTAAAGTGGCTGGAATGGCGAACCCGAGCACAAGGAGATGAGAAATGAGGTGCGTTTTAGAAACCTTTCCCCATCACACGGTGTACGATCGTCTGGGTTTCTCATGCATGTTTTCGATGTAGGAAGATGCCCTTGAACCTGGAGATTTGGGATCCATGCGATGGGTAGCACGCAGTATTACTTTAAAGGGTCTGCGTTTGCTCACCCAACCTCACCAAACCTCTCAGCCCCAAGAGTGTCCACCCTTATGTCTCATCCAGCTGTGGGTCTAGATATGGTCAATCCAGGTTGCATCACAGCCCCTGAACGAATTGTATAAGAATTTCTCTCTCTTTCCCTGTCTTTGTTTCATGGGTTTTTAAAAGTAATTTATTTTTATAATGGGCTTTAGCTGCTTTTAACGGCTGTGTTTAGGCCGCTTTACACCCACTTGACACACTAACAGAGAGATATCAATACATAGGTTTTAAGATTATTACTAGTCAGATATATTCTTGTGCGGTGAATCGGGCGTGTTGAGTCCAGTTCTCTGAGCAAGGAGTAGGTCTTGTCTATTCCATATTGGGTTTATGGAACGGTATCTGAGCTAATTTGAAACTCTTGTTTTATGTATCACCCCACCTCACCTTTCCCGTTAAGCAGCCATAGTGTGTTTTCTGCATGTGTGACTCTGTTCTGTTTTGTAATTCAGTTCAAGTGTAACGGTTTTTACATTCCCTCTATAAGTGACACCTTATGAGAAGTGTCCTTTTCTGTGTGACTTATTTCACTTAGAATCGTCTTACCTAAATCCACTCATCATGCTGCTACTAGCCTTATGACATTGATTTCATGGCTGAGTGATATTCCATTGTACATAAGGACCACAACTTTTTTATCCATTTTTCGCTTTCCTGGGATATTTAAGGTGGAAGGAAGTGGAGGTCCTTGTCAACAGAGCAGCCCTAAACTTTGGGGTGCTTGTGTCTTGCTGATTTTCAATTTTCCCACTTTATCCCCCCATGCGTGGAAGTGCCCTATGCTCTCTAAGCTGTGTTTTTTAGATGTTTCAGGACACACCGTACACTTCTCCAGAGTGGCTGTTGGCAATTTACATCCCGCCCATCAGTGTAGCAAGGCTCCCATTTCTCCATGGCCTGTCCTGCATTTCTGGTTTTGACACTTTTTTCAGCATGGCCCTTTTGACCGATGGGAAGCGAGACTTCTTTGTAGCGCTGATTTGCCTTTCCAGGTTGCTTGGTTGGCCAAAAAGGGCGTATGCGTTTTTTCCTGAATATATTCAGGAAAAAACGCATACGCCCTTTTTGGCCAAGGGCATCATTGTCAACGTTTTGCCGCTTTTCATGTGCTTTAAAGGCGATTCGAATCTACCTCCTGAAATCTGTTTCCTGCAATTCTGCCTTGATTTCAAATCCTCTTCTTTGCCTTCCCTCAATATATTTGTGGACGAGAGTTATCATTTATAACTCTGCAGGTTTGTGAATTGCAGTGCCCTGAAGCTCCATTTTACAAGTCGCTTTTTTGGGAGCCGGCCGCAAAAGCGCAGGATGGCTTCAGGCCCTGTTCTGGTTCCGGGGGGCAGGCTGAGCCTGTGGTTAATTCTTCTTCCTGATGGGAAAATAGAGTGACCTGTGCCTGTCCCAACACCAAGAGCTAGTCTCTCATTGGTTCCCCGTCTTCCCGTTCATCCTCAGGACAAATTGCAACCTGTACGGAACAGGAGGTTAAAGGTGCTGATGCTCCAAGTAGGGAGATTGCTAGTAAAGTGGCTGGAATGGCGAACCCGAGCACAAGGAGATGAGAAATGAGGTGTGTTTTAGAAACCTTTCCCCATCACACGGTGTACCATCTTCTGGGTTTCTCATGCATGTTTTCGATGTAGGAAGATGCCCTTGAACCTGGAGATTTGGGACCCATGCGATGGGTAGCACGCAGTATTACTTTAAAGGGTCTGCGTTTGCTCACCCAACCTCACCAAACCTCTCAGCCCCAAGAGTGTCCACCCTTATGTCTCATCCAGCTGTGGGTCTAGATATGGTCAATCCAGGTTGCATCACAGCTCCTGAACGAATTGTGTAAGAATTTCTCTCTCTTTCCCTGTCTTTGTTTCATGGGTTTTTAAAAGTAATTTATTTTTATAATGGGGTTTAGCTGCTTTTCACGGCTGTGTTTATGCCGCTTTACACCCACTTGACACACTAACAGAGAGATATCAATACATAGGTTTTAAGATTATTACTAGTCAGATATATTCTTGTGCGGTGAATCGGGAGTGTTGAGTCCAGTTCTCTGAGCAAGGAGTAGGTCTTGTCTATTACATATTGGGTTTATGGAACGGTATCTGAGCTAATTTGAAACTCTTGTTTTATGTATCACCCCACCTCACCTTTCCCGTTAAGCAGCCATAGTGTGTTTTCTGCATGTGTGACTCTGTTCTGTTTTGTAATTCAGTTCAAGTGTAACGGTTTTTACATTCCCTCTATAAGTGACACCTTATGAGAAGTGTCCTTTTCTGTGTGACTTATTTCACTTAGAATCGTCTTACCTAAATCCACTCATCATGCTGCTACTAGCCTTATGACATTGATTTCATGGCTGAGTGATATTCCATTGTACATAAGGACCACAACTTTTTTATCCATTTTTCGCTTTCCTGGGATATTTAAGGTGGAATGAAGTGGAGGTCCTTGTCAACAGAGCAGCCCTAAACTTTGGGGTGCTTGTGTCTTGCTGATTTTCAATTTTCCCACTTTATCCCCCCATGCGTGGAAGTGCCCTATGCTCTCTAAGCTGTGTTTTTTAGATGTTTCAGGACACACCGTACACTTCTCCAGAGTGGCTGTTGGCAATTTACATCCCGCCCATCAGTGTAGCAAGGCTCCCATTTCTCCATGGCCTGTCCTGCATTTCTGGTTTTGACACTTTTTTCAGCATGGCCCTTTTGACCGATGGGAAGCGAGACTTCTTTGTAGCGCTGATTTGCCTTTCCAGGTTGCTTGGTTGGCCAAAAAGGGCGTATGCGTTTTTTCCTGAATATATTCAAGAAAAAACGCATACGCCCTTTTTGGCCAAGGGCATCATTGTCAACGTTTTGCCGCTTTTCATGTGCTTTAAAGGCGATTCGAATCTACCTCCTGAAATCTGTTTCCTGCAATTCTGCCTTGATTTCAAATCCTCTTCTTTGCCTTCCCTCAATATATTTGTGGATGAGAGTTATCATTTATAACTCTGCAGGTTTGTGAATTGCAGTGCCCTGAAGCTCCATTTTACAAGTCGCTTTTTTGGGAGCTGGCCGCAAAAGCGCCGGATGGCTTCAGGCCCTGTTCTGGTTCTGGGGGGCAGGCTGAGCCTGTGGTTAATTCTTCTTCCTGATGGGAAAATAGAGTGACCTGTGCCTGTCCCAACACCAAGAGCTAGTCTCTCATTGGTTCCCCATCTTCCCGTTCATCCTCAGGACAAATTGCAACCTGTACGGAACAGGAGGTTAAAGGTGCTGATGCTCCAAGTAGGGAGATTGCTAGTAAAGTGGCTGGAATGGCGAACCCTAGCACAAGGAGATGAGAAATGAGGTGCGTTTTAGAAACCTTTCCCCATCACACGGTGTACCATCTTCTGGGTTTCTCATGCATGTTTTCGATGTAGGAAGATGCCCTTGAACCTGGAGATTTGGGACCCATGCGATGGGTAGCACGCAGTATTACTTTAAAGGGTCTGCGTTTGCTCACCCAACCTCACCAGACCTCTCAGCCCCAAGAGTGTCCACCCTTATGTCTCATCCAGCTGTGGGTCTAGATATGGTCAATCCAGGTTGCATCACAGCCCCTGAACGAATTGTGTAAGAATTTCTCTCTCTTTCCCTGTCTTTGTTTCATGGGTTTTTAAAAGTAATTTATTTTTATAATGGGGTTTAGCTGCTTTTCACGGCTGTGTTTAGGCCGCTTTACACCCACTTGACACACTAACAGAGAGATATCAATACATAGGTTTTAAGATTATTACTAGTCAGATATATTCTTGTGCGGTGAATCGGGCGTGTTGTGTCCAGTTCTCTGAGCAAGGAGTAGGTCTTGTCTATTCCATATTGGGTTTATGGAACGGTATCTGAGCTAATTTGAAACTCTTGTTTTATGTATCACCCCACCTCACCTTTCCCGTTAAGCAGCCATAGTGTGTTTTCTGCATGTGTGACTCTGTTCTGTTTTGTAATTCAGTTCAAGTGTAACGGTTTTTACATTCCCTCTATAAGTGACACCTTATGAGAAGTGTCCTTTTCTGTGTGACTTATTTCACTTAGAATCGTCTTACCTAAATCCACTCATCATGCTGCTACTAGCCTTATGACATTGATTTCATGGCTGAGTGATATTCCATTGTACATAAGGACCACAACTTTTTTATCCATTTTTCGCTTTCCTGGGATATTTAAGGTGGAAGGAAGTGGAGGTCCTTGTCAACAGAGCAGCCCTAAACTTTGGGGTGCTTGTGTCTTGCTGATTTTCAATTTTCCCACTTTATCCCCCCATGCGTGGAAGTGCCCTATGCTCTCTAAGCTGTGTTTTTTAGATGTTTCAGGACACACCGTACACTTCTCCAGAGTGGCTGTTGGCAATTTACATCCCGCCCATCAGTGTAGCAAGGCTCCCATTTCTCCATGGCCTGTCCTGCATTTCTGGTTTTGACACTTTTTTCAGCATGGCCCTTTTGACCGATGGGAAGCGAGACTTCTTTGTAGCGCTGATTTGCCTTTCCAGGTTGCTTGGTTGGCCAAAAAGGGCGTATGCGTTTTTTCCTGAATATATTCAGGAAAAAACGCATACGCCCTTTTTGGCCAAGGGCATCATTGTCAACGTTTTGCCGCTTTTCATGTGCTTTAAAGGCGATTCGAATCTACCTCCTGAAATCTGTTTCCTGCAATTCTGCCTTGATTTCAAATCCTCTTCTTTGCCTTCCCTCAATATATTTGTGGACGAGAGTTATCATTTATAACTCTGCAGGTTTGTGAATTGCAGTGCCCTGAAGCTCCATTTTACAAGTCGTTTTTTTGGGAGCTGGCCGCAAAAGCGCAGGATGGCTTCAGGCCCTGTTCTGGTTCAGGGGGGCAGGCTGAGCCTGTGGTTAATTCTTCTTCCTGATGGGAAAATAGAGTGGCCTGTGCATGTCCCAACACCAAGAGCTAGTCTCTCATTGGTTCCCCGTCTTCCCGTTCATCCTCAGGACAAATTGCAACCTGTACGGAACAGGAGGTTAAAGGTGCTGATGCTCCAAGTAGGGAGATTGCTAGTAAAGTGGCTGGAATGGCGAACCCGAGCACAAGGAGATGAGAAATGAGGTGCGTTTTAGAAACCTTTCCCCATCACACGGTGTACCATCTTCTGGGTTTCTCATGCATGTTTTCGATGTAGGAAGATGCCCTTGAACCTGGAGATTTGGGACCCATGCGATGGGTAGCACGCAGTATTACTTTAAAGGGTCTGCGTTTGCTCACCCAACCTCACCAAACCTCTCAGCCCCAAGAGTGTCCACCCTTATGTCTCATCCAGCTGTGGGTCTAGATATGGTCAATCCAGGTTGCATCACAGCCCCTGAACGAATTGTGTAAGAATTTCTCTCTCTTTCCCTGTCTTTGTTTCATGGGTTTTTAAAAGTAATTTATTTTTATAATGGGGTTTAGCTGCTTTTCACGGCTGTGTTTATGCCGCTTTACACCCACTTGACACACTAACAGAGAGATATCAATACATAGGTTTTAAGATTATTACTAGTCAGATATATTCTTGTGCGGTGAATCGGGCGTGTTGAGTCCAGTTCTTGAGCAAGGAGTAGGTCTTGTCTATTCCATATTGGGTTTATGGAACGGTATCTGAGCTAATTTGAAACTCTTGTTTTATGTATCACCCCACCTCACCTTTCCCGTTAAGCAGCCATAGTGTGTTTTCTGCATGTGTGACTCTGTTCTGTTTTGTAATTCAGTTCAAGTGTAACGGTTTTTACATTCCCTCTATAAGTGACACCTTATGAGAAGTGTCCTTTTCTGTGTGACTTATTTCACTTAGAATCGTCTTACCTAAATCCACTCATCATGCTGCTACTAGCCTTATGACATTGATTTCATGGCTGAGTGATATTCCATTGTACATAAGGACCACAACTTTTTTATCCATTTTTCGCTTTCCTGGGATATTTAAGGTGGAAGGAAGTGGAGGTCCTTGTCAACAGAGCAGCCCTAAACTTTGGGGTGCTTGTGTCTTGCTGATTTTCAATTTTCCCACTTTATCCCCCCATGCGTGGAAGTGCCCTATGCTCTCTAAGCTGTGTTTTTTAGATGTTTCAGGACACACCGTACACTTCTCCAGAGTGGCTGTTGGCAATTTACCTCCCGCCCATCAGTGTAGCAAGGCTCCCATTTCTCCATGGCCTGTCCTGCATTTCTGGTTTTGACACTTTTTTCAGCATGGCCCTTTTGACCGATGGGAAGCGAGACTTCTTTGTAGCGCTGATTTGCCTTTCCAGGTTGCTTGGTTGGCCAAAAAGGGCGTATGCGTTTTTTCCTGAATATATTCAGGAAAAAACGCATACGCCCTTTTTGGCCAAGGGCATCATTGTCAACGTTTTGCCGCTTTTCATGTGCTTTAAAGGCGATTCGAATCTACCTCCTGAAATCTGTTTCCTGCAATTCTGCCTTGATTTCAAATCCTCTTCTTTGCCTTCCCTCAATATATTTGTGGACGAGAGTTATCATTTATAACTCTGCAGGTTTGTGAATTGCAGTGCCCTGAAGCTCCATTTTACAAGTCGTTTTTTTGGGAGCTGGCCGCAAAAGCGCAGGATGGCTTCAGGCCCTGTTCTGGTTCAGGGGGGCAGGCTGAGCCTGTGGTTAATTCTTCTTCCTGATGGGAAAATAGAGTGGCCTGTGCCTGTCCCAACACCAAGAGCTAGTCTCTCATTGGTTCCCCGTCTTCCCGTTCATCCTCAGGACAAATTGCAACCTGTACGGAACAGGAGGTTAAAGGTGCTGATGCTCCAAGTAGGGAGATTGCTAGTAAAGTGGCTGGAATGGCGAACCCGAGCACAAGGAGATGAGAAATGAGGTGTGTTTTAGAAACCTTTCCCCATCACACGGTGTACCATCTTCTGGGTTTCTCATGCATGTTTTCGATGTAGGAAGATGCCCTTGAACCTGGAGATTTGGGACCCATGCGATGGGTAGCACGCAGTATTACTTTAAAGGGTCTGCGTTTGCTCACCCAACCTCACCAAACCTCTCAGCCCCAAGAGTGTCCACCCTTATGTCTCATCCAGCTGTGGGTCTAGATATGGTCAATCCAGGTTGCATCACAGCCCCTGAACGAATTGTGTAAGAATTTCTCTCTCTTTCCCTGTCTTTGTTTCATGGGTTTTTAAAAGTAATTTATTTTTATAATGGGGTTTAGCTGCTTTTCACGGCTGTGTTTATGCCGCTTTACACCCACTTGACACACTAACAGAGAGATATCAATACATAGGTTTTAAGATTATTACTAGTCAGATATATTCTTGTGCGGTGAATCGGGCGTGTTGAGTCCAGTTCTCTGAGCAAGGAGTAGGTCTTGTCTATTCCATATTGGGTTTATGGAACGGTATCTGAGCTAATTTGAAACTCTTGTTTTATGTATCACCCCACCTCACCTTTCCCGTTAAGCAGCCATAGTGTGTTTTCTGCATGTGTGACTCTGTTCTGTTTTGTAATTCAGTTCAAGTGTAACGGTTTTTACATTCCCTCTATAAGTGACACCTTATGAGAAGTGTCCTTTTCTGTGTGACTTATTTCACTTAGAATCGTCTTACCTAAATCCACTCATCATGCTGCTACTAGCCTTATGACATTGATTTCATGGCTGAGTGATATTCCATTGTACATAAGGACCACAACTTTTTTATCCATTTTTCGCTTTCCTGGGATATTTAAGGTGGAAGGAAGTGGAGGTCCTTGTCAACAGAGCAGCCCTAAACTTTGGGGTGCTTGTGTCTTGCTGATTTTCAATTTTCCCACTTTATCCCCCAAGGCGTGGAAGTGCCCTATGCTCTCTAAGCTGTGTTTTTTAGATGTTTCAGGACACACCGTACACTTCTCCAGAGTGGCTGTTGGCAATTTACCTCCCGCCCATCAGTGTAGCAAGGCTCCCATTTCTCCATGGCCTGTCCTGCATTTCTGGTTTTGACACTTTTTTCAGCATGGCCCTTTTGACCGATGGGAAGCGAGACTTCTTTGTAGCGCTGATTTGCCTTTCCAGGTTGCTTGGTTGGCCAAAAAGGGCGTATGCGTTTTTTCCTGAATATATTCAGGAAAAAACGCATACGCCCTTTTTGGCCAAGGGCATCATTGTCAACGTTTTGCCGCTTTTCATGTGCTTTAAAGGCGATTCGAATCTACCTCCTGAAATCTGTTTCCTGCAATTCTGCCTTGATTTCAAATCCTCTTCTTTGCCTTCCCTCAATATATTTGTGGACGAGAGTTATCATTTATAACTCTGCAGGTTTGTGAATTGCAGTGCCCTGAAGCTCCATTTTACAAGTCGGTTTTTTGGGAGCTGGCCGCAAAAGCGCAGGATGGCTTCAGGCCCTGTTCTGGTTCAGGGGGGCAGGCTGAGCCTGTGGTTAATTCTTCTTCCTGATGGGAAAATAGAGTGGCCTGTGCCTGTCCCAACACCAAGAGCTAGTCTCTCATTGGTTCCCCGTCTTCCCGTTCATCCTCAGGACAAATTGCAACCTGTACGGAACAGGAGGTTAAAGGTGCTGATGCTCCAAGTAGGGAGATTGCTAGTAAAGTGGCTGGAATGGCGAACCCGAGCACAAGGAGATGAGAAATGAGGTGCGTTTTAGAAACCTTTCCCCATCACACGGTGTACCATCTTCTGGGTTTCTCATGCATGTTTTCGATGTAGGAAGATGCCCTTGAACCTGGAGATTTGGGACCCATGCGATGGGTAGCACGCAGTATTACTTTAAAGGGTCTGCGTTTGCTCACCCAACCTCACCAGACCTCTCAGCCCCAAGAGTGTCCACCCTTATGTCTCATTCAGCTGTGGGTCTAGATATGGTCAATCCAGGTTGCATCACAGCCCCTGAACGAATTGTGTAAGAATTTCTCTCTCTTTCCCTGTCTTTGTTTCATGGGTTTTTAAAAGTAATTTATTTTTATAATGGGGTTTAGCTGCTTTTCACGGCTGTGTTTAGGCCGCTTTACACCCACTTGACACACTAACAGAGAGATATCAATACATAGGTTTTAAGATTATTACTAGTCAGATATATTCTTGTGCGGTGAATCGGGCGTGTTGTGTCCAGTTCTCTGAGCAAGGAGTAGGTCTTGTCTATTCCATATTGGGTTTATGGAACGGTATCTGAGCTAATTTGAAACTCTTGTTTTATGTATCACCCCACCTCACCTTTCCCGTTAAGCAGCCATAGTGTGTTTTCTGCATGTGTGACTCTGTTCTGTTTTGTAATTCAGTTCAAGTGTAACGGTTTTTACATTCCCTCTATAAGTGACACCTTATGAGAAGTGTCCTTTTCTGTGTGACTTATTTCACTTAGAATCGTCTTACCTAAATCCACTCATCATGCTGCTACTAGCCTTATGACATTGAATTCATGGCTGAGTGATATTCCATTGTACATAAGGACCACAACTTTTTTATCCATTTTTCGCTTTCCTGGGATATTTAAGGTGGAAGGAAGTGGAGGTCCTTGTCAACAGAGCAGCCCTAAACTTTGGGGTGCTTGTGTCTTGCTGATTTTCAATTTTCCCACTTTATCCCCCAAGGCGTGGAAGTGCCCTATGCTCTCTAAGCTGTGTTTTTTAGATGTTTCAGGACACACCGTACACTTCTCCAGAGTGGCTGTTGGCAATTTACCTCCCGCCCATCAGTGTAGCAAGGCTCCCATTTCTCCATGGCCTGTCCTGCATTTCTGGTTTTGACAGTTTTTTCAGCATGGCCCTTTTGACCGATGGGAAGCGAGACTTCTTTGTAGCGCTGATTTGCCTTTCCAGGTTGCTTGGTTGGCCAAAAAGGGCGTATGCGTTTTTTCCTGAATATATTCAGGAAAAAACGCATACGCCCTTTTTGGCCAAGGGCATCATTGTCAACGTTTTGCCGCTTTTCATGTGCTTTAAAGGCGATTCGAATCTACCTCCTGAAATCTGTTTCCTGCAATTCTGCCTTGATTTCAAATCCTCTTCTTTGCCTTCCCTCAATATATTTGTGGACGAGAGTTATCATTTATAACTCTGCAGGTTTGTGAATTGCAGTGCCCTGAAGCTCCATTTTACAAGTCGGTTTTTTGGGAGCTGGCCGCAAAAGCGCAGGATGGCTTCAGGCCCTGTTCTGGTTCAGGGGGGCAGGCTGAGCCTGTGGTTAATTCTTCTTCCTGATGGGAAAATAGAGTGGCCTGTGCCTGTCCCAACACCAAGAGCTAGTCTCTCATTGGTTCCCCGTCTTCCCGTTCATCCTCAGGACAAATTGCAACCTGTACGGAACAGGAGGTTAAAGGTGCTGATGCTCCAAGTAGGGAGATTGCTAGTAAAGTGGCTGGAATGGCGAACCCGAGCACAAGGAGATGAGAAATGAGGTGCGTTTTAGAAACCTTTCCCCATCACACGGTGTACCATCTTCTGGGTTTCTCATGCATGTTTTCGATGTAGGAAGATGCCCTTGAACCTGGAGATTTGGGACCCATGCGATGGGTAGCACGCAGTATTACTTTAAAGGGTCTGCGTTTGCTCACCCAACCTCACCAGACCTCTCAGCCCCAAGAGTGTCCACCCTTATGTCTCATTCAGCTGTGGGTCTAGATATGGTCAATCCAGGTTGCATCACAGCCCCTGAACGAATTGTGTAAGAATTTCTCTCTCTTTCCCTGTCTTTGTTTCATGGGTTTTTAAAAGTAATTTATTTTTATAATGGGGTTTAGCTGCTTTTCACGGCTGTGTTTAGGCCGCTTTACACCCACTTGACACACTAACAGAGAGATATCAATACATAGGTTTTAAGATTATTACTAGTCAGATATATTCTTGTGCGGTGAATCGGGCGTGTTGTGTCCAGTTCTCTGAGCAAGGAGTAGGTCTTGTCTATTCCATATTGGGTTTATGGAACGGTATCTGAGCTAATTTGAAACTCTTGTTTTATGTATCACCCCACCTCACCTTTCCCGTTAAGCAGCCATAGTGTGTTTTCTGCATGTGTGACTCTGTTCTGTTTTGTAATTCAGTTCAAGTGTAACGGTTTTTACATTCCCTCTATAAGTGACACCTTATGAGAAGTGTCCTTTTCTGTGTGACTTATTTCACTTAGAATCGTCTTACCTAAATCCACTCATCATGCTGCTACTAGCCTTATGACATTGAATTCATGGCTGAGTGATATTCCATTGTACATAAGGACCACAACTTTTTTATCCATTTTTCGCTTTCCTGGGATATTTAAGGTGGAAGGAAGTGGAGGTCCTTGTCAACAGAGCAGCCCTAAACTTTGGGGTGCTTGTGTCTTGCTGATTTTCAATTTTCCCACTTTATCCCCCAAGGCGTGGAAGTGCCCTATGCTCTCTAAGCTGTGTTTTTTAGATGTTTCAGGACACACCGTACACTTCTCCAGAGTGGCTGTTGGCAATTTACCTCCCGCCCATCAGTGTAGCAAGGCTCCCATTTCTCCATGGCCTGTCCTGCATTTCTGGTTTTGACAGTTTTTTCAGCATGGCCCTTTTGACCGATGGGAAGCGAGACTTCTTTGTAGCGCTGATTTGCCTTTCCAGGTTGCTTGGTTGGCCAAAAAGGGCGTATGCGTTTTTTCCTGAATATATTCAGGAAAAAACGCATACGCCCTTTTTGGCCAAGGGCATCATTGTCAACGTTTTGCCGCTTTTCATGTGCTTTAAAGGCGATTCGAATCTACCTCCTGAAATCTGTTTCCTGCAATTCTGCCTTGATTTCAAATCCTCTTCTTTGCCTTCCCTCAATATATTTGTGGACGAGAGTTATCATTTATAACTCTGCAGGTTTGTGAATTGCAGTGCCCTGAAGCTCCATTTTACAAGTCGGTTTTTTGGGAGCTGGCCGCAAAAGCGCAGGATGGCTTCAGGCCCTGTTCTGGTTCAGGGGGGCAGGCTGAGCCTGTGGTTAATTCTTCTTCCTGATGGGAAAATAGAGTGGCCTGTGCCTGTCCCAACACCAAGAGCTAGTCTCTCATTGGTTCCCCGTCTTCCCGTTCATCCTCAGGACAAATTGCAACCTGTACGGAACAGGAGGTTAAAGGTGCTGATGCTCCAAGTAGGGAGATTGCTAGTAAAGTGGCTGGAATGGCGAACCCGAGCACAAGGAGATGAGAAATGAGGTGCGTTTTAGAAACCTTTCCCCATCACACGGTGTACCATCTTCTGGGTTTCTCATGCATGTTTTCGATGTAGGAAGATGCCCTTGAACCTGGAGATTTGGGACCCATGCGATGGGTAGCACGCAGTATTACTTTAAAGGGTCTGCGTTTGCTCACCCAACCTCACCAGACCTCTCAGCCCCAAGAGTGTCCACCCTTATGTCTCATTCAGCTGTGGGTCTAGATATGGTCAATCCAGGTTGCATCACAGCCCCTGAACGAATTGTGTAAGAATTTCTCTCTCTTTCCCTGTCTTTGTTTCATGGGTTTTTAAAAGTAATTTATTTTTATAATGGGGTTTAGCTGCTTTTCACGGCTGTGTTTAGGCCGCTTTACACCCACTTGACACACTAACAGAGAGATATCAATACATAGGTTTTAAGATTATTACTAGTCAGATATATTCTTGTGCGGTGAATCGGGCGTGTTGTGTCCAGTTCTCTGAGCAAGGAGTAGGTCTTGTCTATTCCATATTGGGTTTATGGAACGGTATCTGAGCTAATTTGAAACTCTTGTTTTATGTATCACCCCACCTCACCTTTCCCGTTAAGCAGCCATAGTGTGTTTTCTGCATGTGTGACTCTGTTCTGTTTTGTAATTCAGTTCAAGTGTAACGGTTTTTACATTCCCTCTATAAGTGACACCTTATGAGAAGTGTCCTTTTCTGTGTGACTTATTTCACTTAGAATCGTCTTACCTAAATCCACTCATCATGCTGCTACTAGCCTTATGACATTGAATTCATGGCTGAGTGATATTCCATTGTACATAAGGACCACAACTTTTTTATCCATTTTTCGCTTTCCTGGGATATTTAAGGTGGAAGGAAGTGGAGGTCCTTGTCAACAGAGCAGCCCTAAACTTTGGGGTGCTTGTGTCTTGCTGATTTTCAATTTTCCCACTTTATCCCCCAAGGCGTGGAAGTGCCCTATGCTCTCTAAGCTGTGTTTTTTAGATGTTTCAGGACACACCGTACACTTCTCCAGAGTGGCTGTTGGCAATTTACCTCCCGCCCATCAGTGTAGCAAGGCTCCCATTTCTCCATGGCCTGTCCTGCATTTCTGGTTTTGACAGTTTTTTCAGCATGGCCCTTTTGACCGATGGGAAGCGAGACTTCTTTGTAGCGCTGATTTGCCTTTCCAGGTTGCTTGGTTGGCCAAAAAGGGCGTATGCGTTTTTTCCTGAATATATTCAGGAAAAAACGCATACGCCCTTTTTGGCCAAGGGCATCATTGTCAACGTTTTGCCGCTTTTCATGTGCTTTAAAGGCGATTCGAATCTACCTCCTGAAATCTGTTTCCTGCAATTCTGCCTTGATTTCAAATCCTCTTCTTTGCCTTCCCTCAATATATTTGTGGACGAGAGTTATCATTTATAACTCTGCAGGTTTGTGAATTGCAGTGCCCTGAAGCTCCATTTTACAAGTCGGTTTTTTGGGAGCTGGCCGCAAAAGCGCAGGATGGCTTCAGGCCCTGTTCTGGTTCAGGGGGGCAGGCTGAGCCTGTGGTTAATTCTTCTTCCTGATGGGAAAATAGAGTGGCCTGTGCCTGTCCCAACACCAAGAGCTAGTCTCTCATTGGTTCCCCGTCTTCCCGTTCATCCTCAGGACAAATTGCAACCTGTACGGAACAGGAGGTTAAAGGTGCTGATGCTCCAAGTAGGGAGATTGCTAGTAAAGTGGCTGGAATGGCGAACCCGAGCACAAGGAGATGAGAAATGAGGTGCGTTTTAGAAACCTTTCCCCATCACACGGTGTACCATCTTCTGGGTTTCTCATGCATGTTTTCGATGTAGGAAGATGCCCTTGAACCTGGAGATTTGGGACCCATGCGATGGGTAGCACGCAGTATTACTTTAAAGGGTCTGCGTTTGCTCACCCAACCTCACCAGACCTCTCAGCCCCAAGAGTGTCCACCCTTATGTCTCATCCAGCTGTGGGTCTAGATATGGTCAATCCAGGTTGCATCACAGCCCCTGAACGAATTGTGTAAGAATTTCTCTCTCTTTCCCTGTCTTTGTTTCATGGGTTTTTAAAAGTAATTTATTTTTATAATGGGGTTTAGCTGCTTTTCACGGCTGTGTTTAGGCCGCTTTACACCCACTTGACACACTAACAGAGAGATATCAATACATAGGTTTTAAGATTATTACTAGTCAGATATATTCTTGTGCGGTGAATCGGGCGTGTTGTGTCCAGTTCTCTGAGCAAGGAGTAGGTCTTGTCTATTCCATATTGGGTTTATGGAACGGTATCTGAGCTAATTTGAAACTCTTGTTTTATGTATCACCCCACCTCACCTTTCCCGTTAAGCAGCCATAGTGTGTTTTCTGCATGTGTGACTCTGTTCTGTTTTGTAATTCAGTTCAAGTGTAACGGTTTTTACATTCCCTCTATAAGTGACACCTTATGAGAAGTGTCCTTTTCTGTGTGACTTATTTCACTTAGAATCGTCTTACCTAAATCCACTCATCATGCTGCTACTAGCCTTATGACATTGAATTCATGGCTGAGTGATATTCCATTGTACATAAGGACCACAACTTTTTTATCCATTTTTCGCTTTCCTGGGATATTTAAGGTGGAAGGAAGTGGAGGTCCTTGTCAACAGAGCAGCCCTAAACTTTGGGGTGCTTGTGTCTTGCTGATTTTCAATTTTCCCACTTTATCCCCCAAGGCGTGGAAGTGCCCTATGCTCTCTAAGCTGTGTTTTTTAGATGTTTCAGGACACACCGTACACTTCTCCAGAGTGGCTGTTGGCAATTTACCTCCCGCCCATCAGTGTAGCAAGGCTCCCATTTCTCCATGGCCTGTCCTGCATTTCTGGTTTTGACAGTTTTTTCAGCATGGCCCTTTTGACCGATGGGAAGCGAGACTTCTTTGTAGCGCTGATTTGCCTTTCCAGGTTGCTTGGTTGGCCAAAAAGGGCGTATGCGTTTTTTCCTGAATATATTCAGGAAAAAACGCATACGCCCTTTTTGGCCAAGGGCATCATTGTCAACGTTTTGCCGCTTTTCATGTGCTTTAAAGGCGATTCGAATCTACCTCCTGAAATCTGTTTCCTGCAATTCTGCCTTGATTTCAAATCCTCTTCTTTGCCTTCCCTCAATATATTTGTGGACGAGAGTTATCATTTATAACTCTGCAGGTTTGTGAATTGCAGTGCCCTGAAGCTCCATTTTACAAGTCGTTTTTTTGGGAGCTGGCCGCAAAAGCGCAGGATGGCTTCAGGCCCTGTTCTGGTTCAGGGGGGCAGGCTGAGCCTGTGGTTAATTCTTCTTCCTGATGGGAAAATAGAGTGGCCTGTGCATGTCCCAACACCAAGAGCTAGTCTCTCATTGGTTCCCCGTCTTCCCGTTCATCCTCAGGACAAATTGCAACCTGTACGGAACAGGAGGTTAAAGGTGCTGATGCTCCAAGTAGGGAGATTGCTAGTAAAGTGGCTGGAATGGCGAACCCGAGCACAAGGAGATGAGAAATGAGGTGCGTTTTAGAAACCTTTCCCCATCACACGGTGTACCATCTTCTGGGTTTCTCATGCATGTTTTCGATGTAGGAAGATGCCCTTGAACCTGGAGATTTGGGACCCATGCGATGGGTAGCACGCAGTATTACTTTAAAGGGTCTGCGTTTGCTCACCCAACCTCACCAAACCTCTCAGCCCCAAGAGTGTCCACCCTTATGTCTCATCCAGCTGTGGGTCTAGATATGGTCAATCCAGGTTGCATCACAGCCCCTGAACGAATTGTGTAAGAATTTCTCTCTCTTTCCCTGTCTTTGTTTCATGGGTTTTTAAAAGTAATTTATTTTTATAATGGGGTTTAGCTGCTTTTCACGGCTGTGTTTATGCCGCTTTACACCCACTTGACACACTAACAGAGAGATATCAATACATAGGTTTTAAGATTATTACTAGTCAGATATATTCTTGTGCGGTGAATCGGGCGTGTTGAGTCCAGTTCTCTGAGCAAGGAGTAGGTCTTGTCTATTCCATATTGGGTTTATGGAACGGTATCTGAGCTAATTTGAAACCCTTGTTTTATGTATCACCCCACCTCACCTTTCCCGTTAAGCAGCCATAGTGTGTTTTCTGCATGTGTGACTCTGTTCTGTTTTGTAATTCAGTTCAAGTGTAACGGTTTTTACATTCCCTCTATAAGTGACACCTTATGAGAAGTGTCCTTTTCTGTGTGACTTATTTCACTTAGAATCGTCTTACCTAAATCCACTCATCATGCTGCTACTAGCCTTATGACATTGAATTCATGGCTGAGTGATATTCCATTGTACATAAGGACCACAACTTTTTTATCCATTTTTCGCTTTCCTGGGATATTTAAGGTGGAAGGAAGTGGAGGTCCTTGTCAACAGAGCAGCCCTAAACTTTGGGGTGCTTGTGTCTTGCTGATTTTCAATTTTCCCACTTTATCCCCCAAGGCGTGGAAGTGCCCTATGCTCTCTAAGCTGTGTTTTTTAGATGTTTCAGGACACACCGTACACTTCTCCAGAGTGGCTGTTGGCAATTTACCTCCCGCCCATCAGTGTAGCAAGGCTCCCATTTCTCCATGGCCTGTCCTGCATTTCTGGTTTTGACAGTTTTTTCAGCATGGCCCTTTTGACCGATGGGAAGCGAGACTTCTTTGTAGCGCTGATTTGCCTTTCCAGGTTGCTTGGTTGGCCAAAAAGGGCGTATGCGTTTTTTCCTGAATATATTCAGGAAAAAACGCATACGCCCTTTTTGGCCAAGGGCATCATTGTCAACGTTTTGCCGCTTTTCATGTGCTTTAAAGGCGATTCGAATCTACCTCCTGAAATCTGTTTCCTGCAATTCTGCCTTGATTTCAAATCCTCTTCTTTGCCTTCCCTCAATATATTTGTGGACGAGAGTTATCATTTATAACTCTGCAGGTTTGTGAATTGCAGTGCCCTGAAGCTCCATTTTACAAGTCGTTTTTTTGGGAGCTGGCCGCAAAAGCGCAGGATGGCTTCAGGCCCTGTTCTGGTTCAGGGGGGCAGGCTGAGCCTGTGGTTAATTCTTCTTCCTGATGGGAAAATAGAGTGGCCTGTGCATGTCCCAACACCAAGAGCTAGTCTCTCATTGGTTCCCCGTCTTCCCGTTCATCCTCAGGACAAATTGCAACCTGTACGGAACAGGAGGTTAAAGGTGCTGATGCTCCAAGTAGGGAGATTGCTAGTAAAGTGGCTGGAATGGCGAACCCGAGCACAAGGAGATGAGAAATGAGGTGCGTTTTAGAAACCTTTCCCCATCACACGGTGTACCATCTTCTGGGTTTCTCATGCATGTTTTCGATGTAGGAAGATGCCCTTGAACCTGGAGATTTGGGACCCATGCGATGGGTAGCACGCAGTATTACTTTAAAGGGTCTGCGTTTGCTCACCCAACCTCACCAAACCTCTCAGCCCCAAGAGTGTCCACCCTTATGTCTCATCCAGCTGTGGGTCTAGATATGGTCAATCCAGGTTGCATCACAGCCCCTGAACGAATTGTGTAAGAATTTCTCTCTCTTTCCCTGTCTTTGTTTCATGGGTTTTTAAAAGTAATTTATTTTTATAATGGGGTTTAGCTGCTTTTCACGGCTGTGTTTATGCCGCTTTACACCCACTTGACACACTAACAGAGAGATATCAATACATAGGTTTTAAGATTATTACTAGTCAGATATATTCTTGTGCGGTGAATCGGGCGTGTTGAGTCCAGTTCTCTGAGCAAGGAGTAGGTCTTGTCTATTCCATATTGGGTTTATGGAACGGTATCTGAGCTAATTTGAAACCCTTGTTTTATGTATCACCCCACCTCACCTTTCCCGTTAAGCAGCCATAGTGTGTTTTCTGCATGTGTGACTCTGTTCTGTTTTGTAATTCAGTTCAAGTGTAACGGTTTTTACATTCCCTCTATAAGTGACACCTTATGAGAAGTGTCCTTTTCTGTGTGACTTATTTCACTTAGAATCGTCTTACCTAAATCCACTCATCATGCTGCTACTAGCCTTATGACATTGATTTCATGGCTGAGTGATATTCCATTGTACATAAGGACCACAACTTTTTTATCCATTTTTCGCTTTCCTGGGATATTTAAGGTGGAAGGAAGTGGAGGTCCTTGTCAACAGAGCAGCCCTAAACTTTGGGGTGCTTGTGTCTTGCTGATTTTCAATTTTCCCACTTTATCCCCCCATGCGTGGAAGTGCCCTATGCTCTCTAAGCTGTGTTTTTTAGATGTTTCAGGACACACCGTACACTTCTCCAGAGTGGCTGTTGGCAATTTACCTCCCGCCCATCAGTGTAGCAAGGCTCCCATTTCTCCATGGCCTGTCCTGCATTTCTGGTTTTGACACTTTTTTCAGCATGGCCCTTTTGACCGATGGGAAGCGAGACTTCTTTGTAGCGCTGATTTGCCTTTCCAGGTTGCTTGGTTGGCCAAAAAGGGCGTATGCGTTTTTTCCTGAATATATTCAGGAAAAAACGCATACGCCCTTTTTGGCCAAGGGCATCATTGTCAACGTTTTGCCGCTTTTCATGTGCTTTAAAGGCGATTCGAATCTACCTCCTGAAATCTGTTTCCTGCAATTCTGCCTTGATTTCAAATCCTCTTCTTTGCCTTCCCTCAATATATTTGTGGACGAGAGTTATCATTTATAACTCTGCAGGTTTGTGAATTGCAGTGCCCTGAAGCTCCATTTTACAAGTCGGTTTTTTGGGAGCTGGCCGCAAAAGCGCAGGATGGCTTCAGGCCCTGTTCTGGTTCAGGGGGGCAGGCTGAGCCTGTGGTTAATTCTTCTTCCTGATGGGAAAATAGAGTGGCCTGTGCCTGTCCCAACACCAAGAGCTAGTCTCTCATTGGTTCCCCGTCTTCCCGTTCATCCTCAGGACAAATTGCAACCTGTACGGAACAGGAGGTTAAAGGTGCTGATGCTCCAAGTAGGGAGATTGCTAGTAAAGTGGCTGGAATGGCGAACCCGAGCACAAGGAGATGAGAAATGAGGTGCGTTTTAGAAACCTTTCCCCATCACACGGTGTACCATCTTCTGGGTTTCTCATGCATGTTTTCGATGTAGGAAGATGCCCTTGAACCTGGAGATTTGGGACCCATGCGATGGGTAGCACGCAGTATTACTTTAAAGGGTCTGCGTTTGCTCACCCAACCTCACCAGACCTCTCAGCCCCAAGAGTGTCCACCCTTATGTCTCATTCAGCTGTGGGTCTAGATATGGTCAATCCAGGTTGCATCACAGCCCCTGAACGAATTGTGTAAGAATTTCTCTCTCTTTCCCTGTCTTTGTTTCATGGGTTTTTAAAAGTAATTTATTTTTATAATGGGGTTTAGCTGCTTTTCACGGCTGTGTTTAGGCCGCTTTACACCCACTTGACACACTAACAGAGAGATATCAATACATAGGTTTTAAGATTATTACTAGTCAGATATATTCTTGTGCGGTGAATCGGGCGTGTTGTGTCCAGTTCTCTGAGCAAGGAGTAGGTCTTGTCTATTCCATATTGGGTTTATGGAACGGTATCTGAGCTAATTTGAAACTCTTGTTTTATGTATCACCCCACCTCACCTTTCCCGTTAAGCAGCCATAGTGTGTTTTCTGCATGTGTGACTCTGTTCTGTTTTGTAATTCAGTTCAAGTGTAACGGTTTTTACATTCCCTCTATAAGTGACACCTTATGAGAAGTGTCCTTTTCTGTGTGACTTATTTCACTTAGAATCGTCTTACCTAAATCCACTCATCATGCTGCTACTAGCCTTATGACATTGATTTCATGGCTGAGTGATATTCCATTGTACATAAGGACCACAACTTTTTTATCCATTTTTCGCTTTCCTGGGATATTTAAGGTGGAAGGAAGTGGAGGTCCTTGTCAACAGAGCAGCCCTAAACTTTGGGGTGCTTGTGTCTTGCTGATTTTCAATTTTCCCACTTTATCCCCCCATGCGTGGAAGTGCCCTATGCTCTCTAAGCTGTGTTTTTTAGATGTTTCAGGACACACCGTACACTTCTCCAGAGTGGCTGTTGGCAATTTACCTCCCGCCCATCAGTGTAGCAAGGCTCCCATTTCTCCATGGCCTGTCCTGCATTTCTGGTTTTGACAGTTTTTTCAGCATGGCCCTTTTGACCGATGGGAAGCGAGACTTCTTTGTAGCGCTGATTTGCCTTTCCAGGTTGCTTGGTTGGCCAAAAAGGGCGTATGCGTTTTTTCCTGAATATATTCAGGAAAAAACGCATACGCCCTTTTTGGCCAAGGGCATCATTGTCAACGTTTTGCCGCTTTTCATGTGCTTTAAAGGCGATTCGAATCTACCTCCTGAAATCTGTTTCCTGCAATTCTGCCTTGATTTCAAATCCTCTTCTTTGCCTTCCCTCAATATATTTGTGGACGAGAGTTATCATTTATAACTCTGCAGGTTTGTGAATTGCAGTGCCCTGAAGCTCCATTTTACAAGTCGGTTTTTTGGGAGCTGGCCGCAAAAGCGCAGGATGGCTTCAGGCCCTGTTCTCGTTCAGGGGGGCAGGCTGAGCCTGTGGTTAATTCTTCTTCCTGATGGGAAAATTGAGTGGCCTGTGCCTGTCCCAACACCAAGAGCTAGTCTCTCATTGGTTCCCCGTCTTCCCGTTCATCCTCAGGACAAATTGCAACCTGTACGGAACAGGAGGTTAAAGGTGCTGATGCTCCAAGTAGGGAGATTGCTAGTAAAGTGGCTGGAATGGCGAACCCGAGCACAAGGAGATGAGAAATGAGGTGCGTTTTAGAAACCTTTCCCCATCACACGGTGTACCATCTTCTGGGTTTCTCATGCATGTTTTCGATGTAGGAAGATGCCCTTGAACCTGGAGATTTGGGACCCATGCGATGGGTAGCACGCAGTATTACTTTAAAGGGTCTGCGTTTGCTCACCCAACCTCACCAGACCTCTCAGCCCCAAGAGTGTCCACCCTTATGTCTCATCCAGCTGTGGGTCTAGATATGGTCAATCCAGGTTGCATCACAGCCCCTGAACGAATTGTGTAAGAATTTCTCTCTCTTTCCCTGTCTTTGTTTCATGGGTTTTTAAAAGTAATTTATTTTTATAATGGGGTTTAGCTGCTTTTCACGGCTGTGTTTAGGCCGCTTTACACCCACTTGACACACTAACAGAGAGATATCAATACATAGGTTTTAAGATTATTACTAGTCAGATATATTCTTGTGCGGTGAATCGGGCGTGTTTTGTCCAGTTCTCTGAGCAAGGAGTAGGTCTTGTCTATTCCATATTGGGTTTATGGAACGGTATCTGAGCTAATTTGAAACTCTTGTTTTATGTATCACCCCACCTCACCTTTCCCGTTAAGCAGCCATAGTGTGTTTTCTGCATGTGTGACTCTGTTCTGTTTTGTAATTCAGTTCAAGTGTAACGGTTTTTACATTCCCTCTATAAGTGACACCTTATGAGAAGTGTCCTTTTCTGTGTGACTTATTTCACTTAGAATCGTCTTACCTAAATCCACTCATCATGCTGCTACTAGCCTTATGACATTGATTTCATGGCTGAGTGATATTCCATTGTACATAAGGACCACAACTTTTTTATCCATTTTTCGCTTTCCTGGGATATTTAAGGTGGAAGGAAGTGGAGGTCCTTGTCAACAGAGCAGCCCTAAACTTTGGGGTGCTTGTGTCTTGCTGATTTTCAATTTTCCCACTTTATCCCCCCATGCGTGGAAGTGCCCTATGCTCTCTAAGCTGTGTTTTTTAGATGTTTCAGGACACACCGTACACTTCTCCAGAGTGGCTGTTGGCAATTTACATCCCGCCCATCAGTGTAGCAAGGCTCCCATTTCTCCATGGCCTGTCCTGCATTTCTGGTTTTGACAGTTTTTTCAGCATGGCCCTTTTGACCGATGGGAAGCGAGACTTCTTTGTAGCGCTGATTTGCCTTTCCAGGTTGCTTGGTTGGCCAAAAAGGGCGTATGCATTTTTTCCTGAATATATTCAGGAAAAAACGCATACGCCCTTTTTGGCCAAGGGCATCATTGTCAACGTTTTGCCGCTTTTCATGTGCTTTAAAGGCGATTCGAATCTACCTCCTGAAATCTGTTTCCTGCAATTCTGCCTTGATTTCAAATCCTCTTCTTTGCCTTCCCTCAATATATTTGTGGACGAGAGTTATCATTTATAACTCTGCAGGTTTGTGAATTGCAGTGCCCTGAAGCTCCATTTTACAAGTCGTTTTTTTGGGAGCTGGCCGCAAAAGCGCAGGATGGCTTCAGGCCCTGTTCTGGTTCAGGGGGGCAGGCTGAGCCTGTGGTTAATTCTTCTTCCTGATGGGAAAATAGAGTGGCCTGTGCCTGTCCCAACACCAAGAGCTAGTCTCTCATTGGTTCCCCGTCTTCCCGTTCATCCTCAGGACAAATTGCAACCTGTACGGAACAGGAGGTTAAAGGTGCTGATGCTCCAAGTAGGGAGATTGCTAGTAAAGTGGCTGGAATGGCGAACCCGAGCACAAGGAGATGAGAAATGAGGTGCGTTTTAGAAACCTTTCCCCATCACACGGTGTACCATCTTCTGGGTTTCTCATGCATGTTTTCGATGTAGGAAGATGCCCTTGAACCTGGAGATTTGGGACCCATGCGATGGGTAGCACGCAGTATTACTTTAAAGGGTCTGCGTTTGCTCACCCAACCTCACCAGACCTCTCAGCCCCAAGAGTGTCCACCCTTATGTCTCATCCAGCTGTGGGTCTAGATATGGTCAATCCAGGTTGCATCACAGCCCCTGAACGAATTGTGTAAGAATTTCTCTCTCTTTCCCTGTCTTTGTTTCATGGGTTTTTAAAAGTAATTTATTTTTATAATGGGGTTTAGCTGCTTTTCACGGCTGTGTTTAGGCCGCTTTACACCCACTTGACACACTAACAGAGAGATATCAATACATAGGTTTTAAGATTATTACTAGTCAGATATATTCTTGTGCGGTGAATCGGGCGTGTTTTGTCCAGTTCTCTGAGCAAGGAGTAGGTCTTGTCTATTCCATATTGGGTTTATGGAACGGTATCTGAGCTAATTTGAAACTCTTGTTTTATGTATCACCCCACCTCACCTTTCCCGTTAAGCAGCCATAGTGTGTTTTCTGCATGTGTGACTCTGTTCTGTTTTGTAATTCAGTTCAAGTGTAACGGTTTTTACATTCCCTCTATAAGTGACACCTTATGAGAAGTGTCCTTTTCTGTGTGACTTATTTCACTTAGAATCGTCTTACCTAAATCCACTCATCATGCTGCTACTAGCCTTATGACATTGATTTCATGGCTGAGTGATATTCCATTGTACATAAGGACCACAACTTTTTTATCCATTTTTCGCTTTCCTGGGATATTTAAGGTGGAAGGAAGTGGAGGTCCTTGTCAACAGAGCAGCCCTAAACTTTGGGGTGCTTGTGTCTTGCTGATTTTCAATTTTCCCACTTTATCCCCCCATGCGTGGAAGTGCCCTATGCTCTCTAAGCTGTGTTTTTTAGATGTTTCAGGACACACCGTACACTTCTCCAGAGTGGCTGTTGGCAATTTACATCCCGCCCATCAGTGTAGCAAGGCTTCCATTTCTCCATGGCCTGTCCTGCATTTCTGGTTTTGACAGTTTTTTCAGCATGGCCCTTTTGACCGATGGGAAGCGAGACTTCTTTGTAGCGCTGATTTGCCTTTCCAGGTTGCTTGGTTGGCCAAAAAGGGCGTATGCATTTTTTCCTGAATATATTCAGGAAAAAACGCATACGCCCTTTTTGGCCAAGGGCATCATTGTCAACGTTTTGCCGCTTTTCATGTGCTTTAAAGGCGATTCGAATCTACCTCCTGAAATCTGTTTCCTGCAATTCTGCCTTGATTTCAAATCCTCTTCTTTGCCTTCCCTCAATATATTTGTGGACGAGAGTTATCATTTATAACTCTGCAGGTTTGTGAATTGCAGTGCCCTGAAGCTCCATTTTACAAGTCGTTTTTTTGGGAGCTGGCCGCAAAAGCGCAGGATGGCTTCAGGCCCTGTTCTGGTTCAGGGGGGCAGGCTGAGCCTGTGGTTAATTCTTCTTCCTGATGGGAAAATAGAGTGGCCTGTGCCTGTCCCAACACCAAGAGCTAGTCTCTCATTGGTTCCCCGTCTTCCCGTTCATCCTCAGGACAAATTGCAACCTGTACGGAACAGGAGGTTAAAGGTGCTGATGCTCCAAGTAGGGAGATTGCTAGTAAAGTGGCTGGAATGGCGAACCCGAGCACAAGGAGATGAGAAATGAGGTGCGTTTTAGAAACCTTTCCCCATCACACGGTGTACCATCTTCTGGGTTTCTCATGCATGTTTTCGATGTAGGAAGATGCCCTTGAACCTGGAGATTTGGGACCCATGCGATGGGTAGCACGCAGTATTAATTTAAAGGGTCTGCGTTTGCTCACCCAACCTCACCAAACCTCTCAGCCCCAAGAGTGTCCACCCTTATGTCTCATCCAGCTGTGGGTCTAGATATGGTCAATCCAGGTTGCATCACAGCCCCTGAACGAATTGTGTAAGAATTTCTCTCTCTTTCCCTGTCTTTGTTTCATGGGTTTTTAAAAGTAATTTATTTTTATAATGGGGTTTAGCTGCTTTTCACGGCTGTGTTTAGGCCGCTTTACACCCACTTGACACACTAACAGAGAGATATCAATACATAGGTTTTAAGATTATTACTAGTCAGATATATTCTTGTGCGGTGAATCGGGCGTGTTGTGTCCAGTTCTCTGAGCAAGGAGTAGGTCTTGTCTATTCCATATTGGGTTTATGGAACGGTATCTGAGCTAATTTGAAACTCTTGTTTTATGTATCACCCCGCCTCACCTTTCCCGTTAAGCAGCCATAGTGTGTTTTCTGCATGTGTGACTCTGTTCTGTTTTGTAATTCAGTTCAAGTGTAACGGTTTTTACATTCCCTCTATAAGTGACACCTTATGAGAAGTGTCCTTTTCTGTGTGACTTATTTCACTTAGAATCGTCTTACCTAAATCCACTCATCATGCTGCTACTAGCCTTATGACATTGAATTCATGGCTGAGTGATATTCCATTGTACATAAGGACCACAACTTTTTTATCCATTTTTCGCTTTCCTGGGATATTTAAGGTGGAAGGAAGTGGAGGTCCTTGTCAACAGAGCAGCCCTAAACTTTGGGGTGCTTGTGTCTTGCTGATTTTCAATTTTCCCACTTTATCCCCCCATGCGTGGAAGTGCCCTATGCTCTCTAAGCTGTGTTTTTTAGATGTTTCAGGACACACCGTACACTTCTCCAGAGTGGCTGTTGGCAATTTACCTCCCGCCCATCAGTGTAGCAAGGCTCCCATTTCTCCATGGCCTGTCCTGCATTTCTGGTTTTGACAGTTTTTTCAGCATGGCCCTTTTGACCGATGGGAAGCGAGACTTCTTTGTAGCGCTGATTTGCCTTTCCAGGTTGCTTGGTTGGCCAAAAAGGGCGTATGCGTTTTTTCCTGAATATATTCAGGAAAAAACGCATACGCCCTTTTTGGCCAAGGGCATCATTGTCAACGTTTTGCCGCTTTTCATGTGCTTTAAAGGCGATTCGAATCTACCTCCTGAAATCTGTTTCCTGCAATTCTGCCTTGATTTCAAATCCTCTTCTTTGCCTTCCCTCAATATATTTGTGGACGAGAGTTATCATTTATAACTCTGCAGGTTTGTGAATTGCAGTGCCCTGAAGCTCCATTTTACAAGTCGGTTTTTTGGGAGCTGGCCGCAAAAGCGCAGGATGGCTTCAGGCCCTGTTCTGGTTCAGGGGGGCAGGCTGAGCCTGTGGTTAATTCTTCTTCCTGATGGGAAAATAGAGTGGCCTGTGCCTGTCCCAACACCAAGAGCTAGTCTCTCATTGGTTCCCCGTCTTCCCGTTCATCCTCAGGACAAATTGCAACCTGTACGGAACAGGAGGTTAAAGGTGCTGATGCTCCAAGTAGGGAGATTGCTAGTAAAGTGGCTGGAATGGCGAACCCGAGCACAAGGAGATGAGAAATGAGGTGCGTTTTAGAAACCTTTCCCCATCACACGGTGTACCATCTTCTGGGTTTCTCATGCATGTTTTCGATGTAGGAAGATGCCCTTGAACCTGGAGATTTGGGACCCATGCGATGGGTAGCACGCAGTATTACTTTAAAGGGTCTGCGTTTGCTCACCCAACCTCACCAGACCTCTCAGCCCCAAGAGTGTCCACCCTTATGTCTCATCCAGCTGTGGGTCTAGATATGGTCAATCCAGGTTGCATCACAGCCCCTGAACGAATTGTGTAAGAATTTCTCTCTCTTTCCCTGTCTTTGTTTCATGGGTTTTTAAAAGTAATTTATTTTTATAATGGGGTTTAGCTGCTTTTCACGGCTGTGTTTAGGCCGCTTTACACCCACTTGACACACTAACAGAGAGATATCAATACATAGGTTTTAAGATTATTACTAGTCAGATATATTCTTGTGCGGTGAATCGGGCGTGTTGTGTCCAGTTCTCTGAGCAAGGAGTAGGTCTTGTCTATTCCATATTGGGTTTATGGAACGGTATCTGAGCTAATTTGAAACTCTTGTTTTATGTATCACCCCGCCTCACCTTTCCCGTTAAGCAGCCATAGTGTGTTTTCTGCATGTGTGACTCTGTTCTGTTTTGTAATTCAGTTCAAGTGTAACGGTTTTTACATTCCCTCTATAAGTGACACCTTATGAGAAGTGTCCTTTTCTGTGTGACTTATTTCACTTAGAATCGTCTTACCTAAATCCACTCATCATGCTGCTACTAGCCTTATGACATTGAATTCATGGCTGAGTGATATTCCATTGTACATAAGGACCACAACTTTTTTATCCATTTTTCGCTTTCCTGGGATATTTAAGGTGGAAGGAAGTGGAGGTCCTTGTCAACAGAGCAGCCCTAAACTTTGGGGTGCTTGTGTCTTGCTGATTTTCAATTTTCCCACTTTATCCCCCCATGCGTGGAAGTGCCCTATGCTCTCTAAGCTGTGTTTTTTAGATGTTTCAGGACACACCGTACACTTCTCCAGAGTGGCTGTTGGCAATTTACCTCCCGCCCATCAGTGTAGCAAGGCTCCCATTTCTCCATGGCCTGTCCTGCATTTCTGGTTTTGACAGTTTTTTCAGCATGGCCCTTTTGACCGATGGGAAGCGAGACTTCTTTGTAGCGCTGATTTGCCTTTCCAGGTTGCTTGGTTGGCCAAAAAGGGCGTATGCGTTTTTTCCTGAATATATTCAGGAAAAAACGCATACGCCCTTTTTGGCCAAGGGCATCATTGTCAACGTTTTGCCGCTTTTCATGTGCTTTAAAGGCGATTCGAATCTACCTCCTGAAATCTGTTTCCTGCAATTCTGCCTTGATTTCAAATCCTCTTCTTTGCCTTCCCTCAATATATTTGTGGACGAGAGTTATCATTTATAACTCTGCAGGTTTGTGAATTGCAGTGCCCTGAAGCTCCATTTTACAAGTCGGTTTTTTGGGAGCTGGCCGCAAAAGCGCAGGATGGCTTCAGGCCCTGTTCTGGTTCAGGGGGGCAGGCTGAGCCTGTGGTTAATTCTTCTTCCTGATGGGAAAATAGAGTGGCCTGTGCCTGTCCCAACACCAAGAGCTAGTCTCTCATTGGTTCCCCGTCTTCCCGTTCATCCTCAGGACAAATTGCAACCTGTACGGAACAGGAGGTTAAAGGTGCTGATGCTCCAAGTAGGGAGATTGCTAGTAAAGTGGCTGGAATGGCGAACCCGAGCACAAGGAGATGAGAAATGAGGTGCGTTTTAGAAACCTTTCCCCATCACACGGTGTACCATCTTCTGGGTTTCTCATGCATGTTTTCGATGTAGGAAGATGCCCTTGAACCTGGAGATTTGGGACCCATGCGATGGGTAGCACGCAGTATTACTTTAAAGGGTCTGCGTTTGCTCACCCAACCTCACCAGACCTCTCAGCCCCAAGAGTGTCCACCCTTATGTCTCATCCAGCTGTGGGTCTAGATATGGTCAATCCAGGTTGCATCACAGCCCCTGAACGAATTGTGTAAGAATTTCTCTCTCTTTCCCTGTCTTTGTTTCATGGGTTTTTAAAAGTAATTTATTTTTATAATGGGGTTTAGCTGCTTTTCACGGCTGTGTTTATGCCGCTTTACACCCACTTGACACACTAACAGAGAGATATCAATACATAGGTTTTAAGATTATTACTAGTCAGATATATTCTTGTGCGGTGAATCGGGCGTGTTGAGTCCAGTTCTCTGAGCAAGGAGTAGGTCTTGTCTATTCCATATTGGGTTTATGGAACGGTATCTGAGCTAATTTGAAACTCTTGTTTTATGTATCACCCCACCTCACCTTTCCCGTTAAGCAGCCATAGTGTGTTTTCTGCATGTGTGACTCTGTTCTGTTTTGTAATTCAGTTCAAGTGTAACGGTTTTTACATTCCCTCTATAAGTGACACCTTATGAGAAGTGTCCTTTTCTGTGTGACTTATTTCACTTAGAATCGTCTTACCTAAATCCACTCATCATGCTGCTACTAGCCTTATGACATTGATTTCATGGCTGAGTGATATTCCATTGTACATAAGGACCACAACTTTTTTATCCATTTTTCGCTTTCCTGGGATATTTAAGGTGGAAGGAAGTGGAGGTCCTTGTCAACAGAGCAGCCCTAAACTTTGGGGTGCTTGTGTCTTGCTGATTTTCAATTTTCCCACTTTATCCCCCCATGCGTGGAAGTGCCCTATGCTCTCTAAGCTGTGTTTTTTAGATGTTTCAGGACACACCGTACACTTCTCCAGAGTGGCTGTTGGCAATTTACATCCCGCCCATCAGTGTAGCAAGGCTCCCATTTCTCCATGGCCTGTCCTGCATTTCTGGTTTTGACACTTTTTTCAGCATGGCCCTTTTGACCGATGGGAAGCGAGACTTCTTTGTAGCGCTGATTTGCCTTTCCAGGTTGCTTGGTTGGCCAAAAAGGGCGTATGCGTTTTTTCCTGAATATATTCAGGAAAAAACGCATACGCCCTTTTTGGCCAAGGGCATCATTGTCAACGTTTTGCCACTTTTCATGTGCTTTAAAGGCGATTCGAATCTACCTCCTGAAATCTGTTTCCTGCAATTCTGCCTTGATTTCAAATCCTCTTCTTTGCCTTCCCTCAATATATTTGTGGACGAGAGCTATGATTTATAACTCTGCAGGTTTGTGAATTGCAGTGCCCTGAAGCTCCATTTTACAAGTCGGTTTTTTGGGAGCTGGCCGCAAAAGCGCAGGATGGCTTCAGGCCCTGTTCTGGTTCAGGGGGGCAGGCTGAGCCTGTGGTTAATTCTTCTTCCTGATGGGAAAATAGAGTGGCCTGTGCCTGTCCCAACACCAAGAGCTAGTCTCTCATTGGTTCCCCGTCTTCCCGTTCATCCTCAGGACAAATTGCAACCTGTACGGAACAGGAGGTTAAAGGTGCTGATGCTCCAAGTAGGGAGATTGCTAGTAAAGTGGCTGGAATGGCGAACCCGAGCACAAGGAGATGAGAAATGAGGTGCGTTTTAGAAACCTTTCCCCATCACACGGTGTACCATCTTCTGGGTTTCTCATGCATGTTTTCGATGTAGGAAGATGCCCTTGAACCTGGAGATTTGGGACCCATGCGATGGGTAGCACGCAGTATTACTTTAAAGGGTCTGCGTTTGCTCACCCAACCTCACCAGACCTCTCAGCCCCAAGAGTGTCCAACCTTATGTCTCATCCAGCTGTGGGTCTAGATATGGTCAATCCAGGTTGCATCACAGCCCCTGAACGAATTGTGTAAGAATTTCTCTCTCTTTCCCTGTCTTTGTTTCATGGGTTTTTAAAAGTAATTTATTTTTATAATGGGGTTTAGCTGCTTTTCACGGCTGTGTTTAGGCCGCTTTACACCCACTTGACACACTAACAGAGAGATATCAATACATAGGTTTTAAGATTATTACTAGTCAGATATATTCTTGTGCGGTGAATCGGGCGTGTTGAGTCCAGTTCTCTGAGCAAGGAGTAGGTCTTGTCTATTCCATATTGGGTTTATGGAACGGTATCTGAGCTAATTTGAAACTCTTGTTTTATGTATCACCCCACCTCACCTTTCCCGTTAAGCAGCCATAGTGTGTTTTCTGCATGTGTGACTCTGTTCTGTTTTGTAATTCAGTTCAAGTGTAACGGTTTTTACATTCCCTCTATAAGTGACACCTTATGAGAAGTGTCCTTTTCTGTGTGACTTATTTCACTTAGAATCGTCTTACCTAAATCCACTCATCATGCTGCTACTAGCCTTATGACATTGATTTCATGGCTGAGTGATATTCCATTGTACATAAGGACCACAACTTTTTTATCCATTTTTCGCTTTCCTGGGATATTTAAGGTGGAAGGAAGTGGAGGTCCTTGTCAACAGAGCAGCCCTAAACTTTGGGGTGCTTGTGTCTTGCTGATTTTCAATTTTCCCACTTTATCCCCCCATGCGTGGAAGTGCCCTATGCTCTCTAAGCTGTGTTTTTTAGATGTTTCAGGACACACCGTACACTTCTCCAGAGTGGCTGTTGGCAATTTACATCCCGCCCATCAGTGTAGCAAGGCTCCCATTTCTCCATGGCCTGTCCTGCATTTCTGGTTTTGACACTTTTTTCAGCATGGCCCTTTTGACCGATGGGAAGCGAGACTTCTTTGTAGCGCTGATTTGCCTTTCCAGGTTGCTTGGTTGGCCAAAAAGGGCGTATGCGTTTTTTCCTGAATATATTCAGGAAAAAACGCATACGCCCTTTTTGGCCAAGGGCATCATTGTCAACGTTTTGCCACTTTTCATGTGCTTTAAAGGCGATTCGAATCTACCTCCTGAAATCTGTTTCCTGCAATTCTGCCTTGATTTCAAATCCTCTTCTTTGCCTTCCCTCAATATATTTGTGGACGAGAGCTATGATTTATAACTCTGCAGGTTTGTGAATTGCAGTGCCCTGAAGCTCCATTTTACAAGTCGGTTTTTTGGGAGCTGGCCGCAAAAGCGCAGGATGGCTTCAGGCCCTGTTCTGGTTCAGGGGGGCAGGCTGAGCCTGTGGTTAATTCTTCTTCCTGATGGGAAAATAGAGTGGCCTGTGCCTGTCCCAACACCAAGAGCTAGTCTCTCATTGGTTCCCCGTCTTCCCGTTCATCCTCAGGACAAATTGCAACCTGTACGGAACAGGAGGTTAAAGGTGCTGATGCTCCAAGTAGGGAGATTGCTAGTAAAGTGGCTGGAATGGCGAACCCGAGCACAAGGAGATGAGAAATGAGGTGCGTTTTAGAAACCTTTCCCCATCACACGGTGTACCATCTTCTGGGTTTCTCATGCATGTTTTCGATGTAGGAAGATGCCCTTGAACCTGGAGATTTGGGACCCATGCGATGGGTAGCACGCAGTATTACTTTAAAGGGTCTGCGTTTGCTCACCCAACCTCACCAGACCTCTCAGCCCCAAGAGTGTCCAACCTTATGTCTCATCCAGCTGTGGGTCTAGATATGGTCAATCCAGGTTGCATCACAGCCCCTGAACGAATTGTGTAAGAATTTCTCTCTCTTTCCCTGTCTTTGTTTCATGGGTTTTTAAAAGTAATTTATTTTTATAATGGGGTTTAGCTGCTTTTCACGGCTGTGTTTAGGCCGCTTTACACCCACTTGACACACTAACAGAGAGATATCAATACATAGGTTTTAAGATTATTACTAGTCAGATATATTCTTGTGCGGTGAATCGGGCGTGTTGTGTCCAGTTCTCTGAGCAAGGAGTAGGTCTTGTCTATTCCATATTGGGTTTATGGAACGGTATCTGAGCTAATTTGAAACTCTTGTTTTATGTATCACCCCACCTCACCTTTCCCGTTAAGCAGCCATAGTGTGTTTTCTGCATGTGTGACTCTGTTCTGTTTTGTAATTCAGTTCAAGTGTAACGATTTTTACATTCCCTCTATAAGTGACACCTTATGAGAAGTGTCCTTTTCTGTGTGACTTATTTCACTTAGAATCGTCTTACCTAAATCCACTCATCATGCTGCTACTAGCCTTATGACATTGATTTCATGGCTGAGTGATATTCCATTGTACATAAGGACCACAACTTTTTTATCCATTTTTCGCTTTCCTGGGATATTTAAGGTGGAAGGAAGTGGAGGTCCTTGTCAACAGAGCAGCCCTAAACTTTGGGGTGCTTGTGTCTTGCTGATTTTCAATTTTCCCACTTTATCCCCCCATGCGTGGAAGTGCCCTATGCTCTCTAAGCTGTGTTTTTTAGATGTTTCAGGACACACCGTACACTTCTCCAGAGTGGCTGTTGGCAATTTACATCCCGCCCATCAGTGTAGCAAGGCTCCCATTTCTCCATGGCCTGTCCTGCATTTCTGGTTTTGACACTTTTTTCAGCATGGCCCTTTTGACCGATGGGAAGCGAGACTTCTTTGTAGCGCTGATTTGCCTTTCCAGGTTGCTTGGTTGGCCAAAAAGGGCGTATGCGTTTTTTCCTGAATATATTCAGGAAAAAACGCATACGCCCTTTTTGGCCAAGGGCATCATTGTCAACGTTTTGCCACTTTTCATGTGCTTTAAAGGCGATTCGAATCTACCTCCTGAAATCTGTTTCCTGCAATTCTGCCTTGATTTCAAATCCTCTTCTTTGCCTTCCCTCAATATATTTGTGGACGAGAGCTATGATTTATAACTCTGCAGGTTTGTGAATTGCAGTGCCCTGAAGCTCCATTTTACAAGTCGGTTTTTTGGGAGCCGGCCTCAAAAGCGCAGGATGGCTTCAGGCCCTGTTCTGGTTCAGGGGGGCAGGCTGAGCCTGTGGTTAATTCTTCTTCCTGATGGGAAAATAGAGTGGCCTGTGCCTGTCCCAACACCAAGAGCTAGTCTCTCATTGGTTCCCCGTCTTCCCGTTCATCCTCAGGACAAATTGCAACCTGTACGGAACAGGAGGTTAAAGGTGCTGATGCTCCAAGTAGGGAGATTGCTAGTAAAGTGGCTGGAATGGCGAACCCGAGCACAAGGAGATGAGAAATGAGGTGCGTTTTAGAAACCTTTCCCCATCACACGGTGTACCATCTTCTGGGTTTCTCATGCATGTTTTCGATGTAGGAAGATGCCCTTGAACCTGGAGATTTGGGACCCATGCGATGGGTAGCACGCAGTATTACTTTAAAGGGTCTGCGTTTGCTCACCCAACCTCACCAGACCTCTCAGCCCCAAGAGTGTCCAACCTTATGTCTCATCCAGCTGTGGGTCTAGATATGGTCAATCCAGGTTGCATCACAGCCCCTGAACGAATTGTGTAAGAATTTCTCTCTCTTTCCCTGTCTTTGTTTCATGGGTTTTTAAAAGTAATTTATTTTTATAATGGGGTTTAGCTGCTTTTCACGGCTGTGTTTAGGCCGCTTTACACCCACTTGACACACTAACAGAGAGATATCAATACATAGGTTTTAAGATTATTACTAGTCAGATATATTCTTGTGCGGTGAATCGGGCGTGTTGTGTCCAGTTCTCTGAGCAAGGAGTAGGTCTTGTCTATTCCATATTGGGTTTATGGAACGGTATCTGAGCTAATTTGAAACTCTTGTTTTATGTATCACCCCACCTCACCTTTCCCGTTAAGCAGCCATAGTGTGTTTTCTGCATGTGTGACTCTGTTCTGTTTTGTAATTCAGTTCAAGTGTAACGATTTTTACATTCCCTCTATAAGTGACACCTTATGAGAAGTGTCCTTTTCTGTGTGACTTATTTCACTTAGAATCGTCTTACCTAAATCCACTCATCATGCTGCTACTAGCCTTATGACATTGATTTCATGGCTGAGTGATATTCCATTGTACATAAGGACCACAACTTTTTTATCCATTTTTCGCTTTCCTGGGATATTTAAGGTGGAAGGAAGTGGAGGTCCTTGTCAACAGAGCAGCCCTAAACTTTGGGGTGCTTGTGTCTTGCTGATTTTCAATTTTCCCACTTTATCCCCCCATGCGTGGAAGTGCCCTATGCTCTCTAAGCTGTGTTTTTTAGATGTTTCAGGACCCACCGTACACTTCTCCAGAGTGGCTGTTGGCAATTTACATCCCGCCCATCAGTGTAGCAAGGCTCCCATTTCTCCATGGCCTGTCCTGCATTTCTGGTTTTGACACTTTTTTCAGCATGGCCCTTTTGACCGATGGGAAGCGAGACTTCTTTGTAGCGCTGATTTGCCTTTCCAGGTTGCTTGGTTGGCCAAAAAGGGCGTATGCGTTTTTTCCTGAATATATTCAGGAAAAAACGCATACGCCCTTTTTGGCCAAGGGCATCATTGTCAACGTTTTGCCGCTTTTCATGTGCTTTAAAGGCGATTCGAATCTACCTCCTGAAATCTGTTTCCTGCAATTCTGCCTTGATTTCAAATCCTCTTCTTTGCCTTCCCTCAATATATTTGTGGACGAGAGTTATCATTTATAACTCTGCAGGTTTGTGAATTGCAGTGCCCTGAAGCTCCATTTTACAAGTCTCTTTTTTGGGAGCCGGCCGCAAAAGCGCAGGATGGCTTCAGGCCCTGTTCTGGTTCAGGGGGGCAGGCTGAGCCTGTGGTTAATTCTTCTTCCTGATGGGAAAATAGAGTGACCTGTCCCTGTCCCAACACCAAGAGCTAGTCTCTCATTGGTTCCCCGTCTTCCCGTTCATCCTCAGGACAAATTGCAACCTGTACGGAACAGGAGGTTAAAGGTGCTGATGCTCCAAGTAGGGAGATTGCTAGTAAAGTGGCTGGAATGGCGAACCCGAGCACAAGGAGATGAGAAATGAGGTGCGTTTTAGAAACCTTTCCCCATCACACGGTGTACGATCGTCTGGGTTTCTCATGCATGTTTTCGATGTAGGAAGATGCCCTTGAACCTGGAGATTTGGGATCCATGCGATGGGTAGCACGCAGTATTACTTTAAAGGGTCTGCGTTTGCTCACCCAACCTCACCAAACCTCTCAGCCCCAAGAGTGTCCACCCTTATGTCTCATCCAGCTGTGGGTCTAGATATGGTCAATCCAGGTTGCATCACAGCCCCTGAACGAATTGTATAAGAATTTCTCTCTCTTTCCCTGTCTTTGTTTCATGGGTTTTTAAAAGTAATTTATTTTTATAATGGGCTTTAGCTGCTTTTAACGGCTGTGTTTAGGCCGCTTTACACCCACTTGACACACTAACAGAGAGATATCAATACATAGGTTTTAAGATTATTACTAGTCAGATATATTCTTGTGCGGTGAATCGGGCGTTTTGAGTCCAGTTCTCTGAGCAAGGAGTAGGTCTTGTCTATTCCATATTGGGTTTATGGAACGGTATCTGAGCTAATTTGAAACTCTTGTTTTATGTATCACCCCACCTCACCTTTCCCGTTAAGCAGCCATAGTGTGTTTTCTGCATGTGTGACTCTGTTCTGTTTTGTAATTCAGTTCAAGTGTAACGGTTTTTACATTCCCTCTATAAGTGACACCTTATGAGAAGTGTCCTTTTCTGTGTGACTTATTTCACTTAGAATCGTCTTACCTAAATCCACTCATCATGCTGCTACTAGCCTTATGACATTGATTTCATGGCTGAGTGATATTCCATTGTACATAAGGACCACAACTTTTTTATCCATTTTTCGCTTTCCTGGGATATTTAAGGTGGAAGGAAGTGGAGGTCCTTGTCAACAGAGCAGCCCTAAACTTTGGGGTGCTTGTGTCTTGCTGATTTTCAATTTTCCCACTTTATCCCCCCATGCGTGGAAGTGCCCTATGCTCTCTAAGCTGTGTTTTTTAGATGTTTCAGGACACACCGTACACTTCTCCAGAGTGGCTGTTGGCAATTTACATCCCGCCCATCAGTGTAGCAAGGCTCCCATTTCTCCATGGCCTGTCCTGCATTTCTGGTTTTGACACTTTTTCCAGCATGGCCCTTTTGACCGATGGGAAGCGAGACTTCTTTTTAGCGCTGATTTGCCTTTCCAGGTTGCTTGGTTGGCCAAAAAGGGCGTATGCGTTTTTTCCTGAATATATTCAGGAAAAAACGCATACGCCCTTTTTGGCCAAGGGCATCATTGTCAACGTTTTGCCGCTTTTCATGTGCTTTAAAGGCGATTCGAATCTACCTCCTGAAATCTGTTTCCTGCAATTCTGCCTTGATTTCAAATCCTCTTCTTTGCCTTCCCTCAATATATTTGTGGACGAGAGTTATCATTTATAACTCTGCAGGTTTGTGAATTGCAGTGCCCTGAAGCTCCATTTTACAAGTCGGTTTTTTGGGAGCCGGCCGCAAAAGCGCAGGATGGCTTCAGGCCCTGTTCTGGTTCAGGGGGGCAGGCTGAGCCTGTGGTTAATTCTTCTTCCTGATGGGAAAATAGAGTGGCCTGTGCCTGTCCCAACACCAAGAGCTAGTCTCTCATTGGTTCCCCGTCTTCCCGTTCATCCTCAGGACAAATTGCAACCTGTACGGAACAGGAGGTTAAAGGTGCTGATGCTCCAAGTAGGGAGATTGCTAGTAAAGTGGCTGGAATGGCGAACCCGAGCACAAGGAGATGAGAAATGAGGTGCGTTTTAGAAACCTTTCCCCATCACACGGTGTACCATCTTCTGGGTTTCTCATGCATGATTTCGATGTAGGAAGATGCCCTTGAACCTGGAGATTTGGGACCCATGCGATGGGTAGCACGCAGTATTACTTTAAAGGGTCTGCGTTTGCTCACCCAACCTCACCAGACCTCTCAGCCCCAAGAGTGTCCACCCTTATGTCTCATCCAGCTGTGGGTCTAGATATGGTCAATCCAGGTTGCATCACAGCCCCTGAACGAATTGTGTAAGAATTTCTCTCTCTTTCCCTGTCTTTGTTTCATGGGTTTTTAAAAGTAATTTATTTTTATAATGGGGTTTAGCTGCTTTTCACGGCTGTGTTTATGCCGCTTTACACCCACTTGACACACTAACAGAGAGATATCAATACATAGGTTTTAAGATTATTACTAGTCAGATATATTCTTGTGCGGTGAATCGGGCGTGTTGAGTCCAGTTCTCTGAGCAAGGAGTAGGTCTTGTCTATTCCATATTGGGTTTATGGAACGGTATCTGAGCTAATTTGAAACTCTTGTTTTATGTATCACCCCACCTCACCTTTCCCGTTAAGCAGCCATAGTGTGTTTTCTGCATGTGTGACTCTGTTCTGTTTTGTAATTCAGTTCAAGTGTAACGGTTTCTACATTCCCTCTATAAGTGACACCTTATGAGAAGTGTCCTTTTCTGTGTGACTTATTTCACTTAGAATCGTCTTACCTAAATCCACTCATCATGCTGCTACTAGCCTTATGACATTGATTTCATGGCTGAGTGATATTCCATTGTACATAAGGACCACAACTTTTTTATCCATTTTTCGCTTTCCTGGGATATTTAAGGTGGAAGGAAGTGGAGGTCCTTGTCAACAGAGCAGCCCTAAACTTTGGGGTGCTTGTGTCTTGCTGATTTTCAATTTTCCCACTTTATCCCCCCATGCGTGGAAGTGCCCTATGCTCTCTAAGCTGTGTTTTTTAGATGTTTCAGGACACACCGTACACTTCTCCAGAGTGGCTGTTGGCAATTTACCTCCCGCCCATCAGTGTAGCAAGGCTCCCATTTCTCCATGGCCTGTCCTGCATTTCTGGTTTTGACAGTTTTTTCAGCATGGCCCTTTTGACCGATGGGAAGCGAGACTTCTTTGTAGCGCTGATTTGCCTTTCCAGGTTGCTTGGTTGGCCAAAAAGGGCGTATGCGTTTTTTCCTGAACATATTCAGGAAAAAACGCATACGCCCTTTTTGGCCAAGGGCATCATTGTCAACGTTTTGCCGCTTTTCATGTGCTTTAAAGGCGATTCGAATCTACCTCCTGAAATCTGTTTCCTGCAATTCTGCCTTGATTTCAAATCCTCTTCTTTGCCTTCCCTCAATATATTTGTGGACGAGAGTTATCATTTATAACTCTGCAGGTTTGTGAATTGCAGTGCCCTGAAGCTCCATTTTACAAGTCGGTTTTTTGGGAGCCGGCCGCAAAAGCGCAGGATGGCTTCAGGCCCTGTTCTGGTTCAGGGGGGCAGGCTGAGCCTGTGGTTAATTCTTCTTCCTGATGGGAAAATAGAGTGGCCTGTGCCTGTCCCAACACCAAGAGCTAGTCTCTCATTGGTTCCCCGTCTTCCCGTTCATCCTCAGGACAAATTGCAACCTGTACGGAACAGGAGGTTAAAGGTGCTGATGCTCCAAGTAGGGAGATTGCTAGTAAAGTGGCTGGAATGGCGAACCCGAGCACAAGGAGATGAGAAATGAGGTGCGTTTTAGAAACCTTTCCCCATCACACGGTGTACCATCTTCTGGGTTTCTCATGCATGATTTCGATGTAGGAAGATGCCCTTGAACCTGGAGATTTGGGACCCATGCGATGGGTAGCACGCAGTATTACTTTAAAGGGTCTGCGTTTGCTCACCCAACCTCACCAGACCTCTCAGCCCCAAGAGTGTCCACCCTTATGTCTCATCCAGCTGTGGGTCTAGATATGGTCAATCCAGGTTGCATCACAGCCCCTGAACGAATTGTGTAAGAATTTCTCTCTCTTTCCCTGTCTTTGTTTCATGGGTTTTTAAAAGTAATTTATTTTTATAATGGGGTTTAGCTGCTTTTCACGGCTGTGTTTAGGCCGCTTTACACCCACTTGACACACTAACAGAGAGATATCAATACATAGGTTTTAAGATTATTACTAGTCAGATATATTCTTGTGCGGTGAATCGGGCGTGTTGAGTCCAGTTCTCTGAGCAAGGAGTAGGTCTTGTCTATTCCATATTGGGTTTATGGAACGGTATCTGAGCTAATTTGAAACTCTTGTTTTATGTATCACCCCACCTCACCTTTCCCGTTAAGCAGCCATAGTGTGTTTTCTGCATGTGTGACTCTGTTCTGTTTTGTAATTCAGTTCAAGTGTAACGGTTTCTACATTCCCTCTATAAGTGACACCTTATGAGAAGTGTCCTTTTCTGTGTGACTTATTTCACTTAGAATCGTCTTACCTAAATCCACTCATCATGCTGCTACTAGCCTTATGACATTGATTTCATGGCTGAGTGATATTCCATTGTACATAAGGACCACAACTTTTTTATCCATTTTTCGCTTTCCTGGGATATTTAAGGTGGAAGGAAGTGGAGGTCCTTGTCAACAGAGCAGCCCTAAACTTTGGGGTGCTTGTGTCTTGCTGATTTTCAATTTTCCCACTTTATCCCCCCATGCGTGGAAGTGCCCTATGCTCTCTAAGCTGTGTTTTTTAGATGTTTCAGGACACACCGTACACTTCTCCAGAGTGGCTGTTGGCAATTTACCTCCCGCCCATCAGTGTAGCAAGGCTCCCATTTCTCCATGGCCTGTCCTGCATTTCTGGTTTTGACAGTTTTTTCAGCATGGCCCTTTTGACCGATGGGAAGCGAGACTTCTTTGTAGCGCTGATTTGCCTTTCCAGGTTGCTTGGTTGGCCAAAAAGGGCGTATGCGTTTTTTCCTGAATATATTCAGGAAAAAACGCATACGCCCTTTTTGGCCAAGGGCATCATTGTCAACGTTTTGCCGCTTTTCATGTGCTTTAAAGGCGATTCGAATCTACCTCCTGAAATCTGTTTCCTGCAATTCTGCCTTGATTTCAAATCCTCTTCTTTGCCTTCCCTCAATATATTTGTGGACGAGAGTTATCATTTATAACTCTGCAGGTTTGTGAATTGCAGTGCCCTGAAGCTCCATTTTACAAGTCGGTTTTTTGGGAGCTGGCCGCAAAAGCGCAGGATGGCTTCAGGCCCTGTTCTGGTTCAGGGGGGCAGGCTGAGCCTGTGGTTAATTCTTCTTCCTGATGGGAAAATAGAGTGGCCTGTGCCTGTCCCAACACCAAGAGCTAGTCTCTCATTGGTTCCCCGTCTTCCCGTTCATCCTCAGGACAAATTGCAACCTGTACGGAACAGGAGGTTAAAGGTGCTGATGCTCCAAGTAGGGAGATTGCTAGTAAAGTGGCTGGAATGGCGAACCCGAGCACAAGGAGATGAGAAATGAGGTGCGTTTTAGAAACCTTTCCCCATCACACGGTGTACCATCTTCTGGGTTTCTCATGCATGTTTTCGATGTAGGAAGATGCCCTTGAACCTGGAGATTTGGGACCCATGCGATGGGTAGCACGCAGTATTACTTTAAAGGGTCTGCGTTTGCTCACCCAACCTCACCAGACCTCTCAGCCCCAAGAGTGTCCACCCTTATGTCTCATCCAGCTGTGGGTCTAGATATGGTCAATCCAGGTTGCATCACAGCCCCTGAACGAATTGTGTAAGAATTTCTCTCTCTTTCCCTGTCTTTGTTTCATGGGTTTTTAAAAGTAATTTATTTTTATAATGGGGTTTAGCTGCTTTTCACGGCTGTGTTTAGGCCGCTTTACACCCACTTGACACACTAACAGAGAGATATCAATACATAGGTTTTAAGATTATTACTAGTCAGATATATTCTTGTGCGGTGAATCGGGCGTGTTGTGTCCAGTTCTCTGAGCAAGGAGTAGGTCTTGTCTATTCCATATTGGGTTTATGGAACGGTATCTGAGCTAATTTGAAACTCTTGTTTTATGTATCACCCCTCCTCACCTTTCCCGTTAAGCAGCCATAGTGTGTTTTCTGCATGTGTGACTCTGTTCTGTTTTGTAATTCAGTTCAAGTGTAACGGTTTTTACATTCCCTCTATAAGTGACACCTTATGAGAAGTGTCCTTTTCTGTGTGACTTATTTCACTTAGAATCGTCTTACCTAAATCCACTCATCATGCTGCTACTAGCCTTATGACATTGAATTCATGGCTGAGTGATATTCCATTGTACATAAGGACCACAACTTTTTTATCCATTTTTCGCTTTCCTGGGATATTTAAGGTGGAAGGAAGTGGAGGTCCTTGTCAACAGAGCAGCCCTAAACTTTGGGGTGCTTGTGTCTTGCTGATTTTCAATTTTCCCACTTTATCCCCCCATGCGTGGAAGTGCCCTATGCTCTCTAAGCTGTGTTTTTTAGATGTTTCAGGACACACCGTACACTTCTCCAGAGTGGCTGTTGGCAATTTACCTCCCGCCCATCAGTGTAGCAAGGCTCCCATTTCTCCATGGCCTGTCCTGCATTTCTGGTTTTGACACTTTTTTCAGCATGGCCCTTTTGACCGATGGGAAGCGAGACTTCTTTGTAGCGCTGATTTGCCTTTCCAGGTTGCTTGGTTGGCCAAAAAGGGCGTATGCGTTTTTTCCTGAATATATTCAGGAAAAAACGCATACGCCCTTTTTGGCCAAGGGCATCATTGTCAACGTTTTGCCGCTTTTCATGTGCTTTAAAGGCGATTCGAATCTACCTCCTGAAATCTGTTTCCTGCAATTCTGCCTTGATTTCAAATCCTCTTCTTTGCCTTCCCTCAATATATTTGTGGACGAGAGTTATCATTTATAACTCTGCAGGTTTGTGAATTGCAGTGCCCTGAAGCTCCATTTTACAAGTCGGTTTTTTGGGAGCTGGCCGCAAAAGCGCAGGATGGCTTCAGGCCCTGTTCTGGTTCAGGGGGGCAGGCTGAGCCTGTGGTTAATTCTTCTTCCTGATGGGAAAATAGAGTGGCCTGTGCCTGTCCCAACACCAAGAGCTAGTCTCTCATTGGTTCCCCGTCTTCCCGTTCATCCTCAGGACAAATTGCAACCTGTACGGAACAGGAGGTTAAAGGTGCTGATGCTCCAAGTAGGGAGATTGCTAGTAAAGTGGCTGGAATGGCGAACCCGAGCACAAGGAGATGAGAAATGAGGTGCGTTTTAGAAACCTTTCCCCATCACACGGTGTACCATCTTCTGGGTTTCTCATGCATGTTTTCGATGTAGGAAGATGCCCTTGAACCTGGAGATTTGGGACCCATGCGATGGGTAGCACGCAGTATTACTTTAAAGGGTCTGCGTTTGCTCACCCAACCTCACCAGACCTCTCAGCCCCAAGAGTGTCCACCCTTATGTCTCATCCAGCTGTGGGTCTAGATATGGTCAATCCAGGTTGCATCACAGCCCCTGAACGAATTGTGTAAGAATTTCTCTCTCTTTCCCTGTCTTTGTTTCATGGGTTTTTAAAAGTAATTTATTTTTATAATGGGGTTTAGCTGCTTTTCACGGCTGTGTTTAGGCCGCTTTACACCCACTTGACACACTAACAGAGAGATATCAATACATAGGTTTTAAGATTATTACTAGTCAGATATATTCTTGTGCGGTGAATCGGGCGTGTTGTGTCCAGTTCTCTGAGCAAGGAGTAGGTCTTGTCTATTCCATATTGGGTTTATGGAACGGTATCTGAGCTAATTTGAAACTCTTGTTTTATGTATCACCCCACCTCACCTTTCCCGTTAAGCAGCCATAGTGTGTTTTCTGCATGTGTGACTCTGTTCTGTTTTGTAATTCAGTTCAAGTGTAACGGTTTTTACATTCCCTCTATAAGTGACACCTTATGAGAAGTGTCCTTTTCTGTGTGACTTATTTCACTTAGAATCGTCTTACCTAAATCCACTCATCATGCTGCTACTAGCCTTATGACATTGAATTCATGGCTGAGTGATATTCCATTGTACATAAGGACCACAACTTTTTTATCCATTTTTCGCTTTCCTGGGATATTTAAGGTGGAATGAAGTGGAGGTCCTTGTCAACAGAGCAGCCCTAAACTTTGGGGTGCTTGTGTCTTGCTGATTTTCAATTTTCCCACTTTATCCCCCCATGCGTGGAAGTGCCCTATGCTCTCTAAGCTGTGTTTTTTAGATGTTTCAGGACACACCGTACACTTCTCCAGAGTGGCTGTTGGCAATTTACCTCCCGCCCATCAGTGTAGCAAGGCTCCCATTTCTCCATGGCCTGTCCTGCATTTCTGGTTTTGACAGTTTTTTCAGCATGGCCCTTTTGACCGATGGGAAGCGAGACTTCTTTGTAGCGCTGATTTGCCTTTCCAGGTTGCTTGGTTGGCCAAAAAGGGCGTATGCGTTTTTTCCTGAATATATTCAGGAAAAAAGGCATACGCCCTTTTTGGCCAAGGGCATCATTGTCAACGTTTTGCCGCTTTTCATGTGCTTTAAAGGCGATTCGAATCTACCTCCTGAAATCTGTTTCCTGCAATTCTGCCTTGATTTCAAATCCTCTTCTTTGCCTTCCCTCAATATATTTGTGGACGAGAGTTATCATTTATAACTCTGCAGGTTTGTGAATTGCAGTGCCCTGAAGCTCCATTTTACAAGTCGGTTTTTTGGGAGCTGGCCGCAAAAGCGCAGGATGGCTTCAGGCCCTGTTCTGGTTCAGGGGGGCAGGCTGAGCCTGTGGTTAATTCTTCTTCCTGATGGGAAAATAGAGTGGCCTGTGCCTGTCCCAACACCAAGAGCTAGTCTCTCATTGGTTCCCCGTCTTCCCGTTCATCCTCAGGACAAATTGCAACCTGTACGGAACAGGAGGTTAAAGGTGCTGATGCTCCAAGTAGGGAGATTGCTAGTAAAGTGGCTGGAATGGCGAACCCGAGCACAAGGAGATGAGAAATGAGGTGCGTTTTAGAAACCTTTCCCCATCACACGGTGTACCATCTTCTGGGTTTCTCATGCATGTTTTCGATGTAGGAAGATGCCCTTGAACCTGGAGATTTGGGACCCATGCGATGGGTAGCACGCAGTATTACTTTAAAGGGTCTGCGTTTGCTCACCCAACCTCACCAGACCTCTCAGCCCCAAGAGTGTCCACCCTTATGTCTCATCCAGCTGTGGGTCTAGATATGGTCAATCCAGGTTGCATCACAGCCCCTGAACGAATTGTGTAAGAATTTCTCTCTCTTTCCCTGTCTTTGTTTCATGGGTTTTTAAAAGTAATTTATTTTTATAATGGGGTTTAGCTGCTTTTCACGGCTGTGTTTAGGCCGCTTTACACCCACTTGACACACTAACAGAGAGATATCAATACATAGGTTTTAAGATTATTACTAGTCAGATATATTCTTGTGCGGTGAATCGGGCGTGTTGAGTCCAGTTCTCTGAGCAAGGAGTAGGTCTTGTCTATTCCATATTGGGTTTATGGAACGGTATCTGAGCTAATTTGAAACTCTTGTTTTATGTATCACCCCACCTCACCTTTCCCGTTAAGCAGCCATAGTGTGTTTTCTGCATGTGTGACTCTGTTCTGTTTTGTAATTCAGTTCAAGTGTAACGGTTTTTACATTCCCTCTATAAGTGACACCTTATGAGAAGTGTCCTTTTCTGTGTGACTTATTTCACTTAGAATCGTCTTACCTAAATCCACTCATCATGCTGCTACTAGCCTTATGACATTGAATTCATGGCTGAGTGATATTCCATTGTACATAAGGACCACAACTTTTTTATCCATTTTTCGCTTTCCTGGGATATTTAAGGTGGAAGGAAGTGGAGGTCCTTGTCAACAGAGCAGCCCTAAACTTTGGGGTGCTTGTGTCTTGCTGATTTTCAATTTTCCCACTTTATCCCCCCATGCGTGGAAGTGCCCTATGCTCTCTAAGCTGTGTTTTTTAGATGTTTCAGGACACACCGTACACTTCTCCAGAGTGGCTGTTGGCAATTTACCTCCCGCCCATCAGTGTAGCAAGGCTCCCATTTCTCCATGGCCTGTCCTGCATTTCTGGTTTTGACAGTTTTTTCAGCATGGCCCTTTTGACCGATGGGAAGCGAGACTTCTTTGTAGCGCTGATTTGCCTTTCCAGGTTGCTTGGTTGGCCAAAAAGGGCGTATGCATTTTTTCCTGAATATATTCAGGAAAAAACGCATACGCCCTTTTTGGCCAAGGGCATCATTGTCAACGTTTTGCCACTTTTCATGTGCTTTAAAGGCGATTCGAATCTACCTCCTGAAATCTGTTTCCTGCAATTCTGCCTTGATTTCAAATCCTCTTCTTTGCCTTCCCTCAATATATTTGTGGACGAGAGTTATCATTTATAACTCTGCAGGTTTGTGAATTGCAGTGCCCTGAAGCTCCATTTTACAAGTCGGTTTTTTGGGAGCTGGCCGCAAAAGCGCAGGATGGCTTCAGGCCATGTTCTGGTTCAGGGGGGCAGGCTGAGCCTGTGGTTAATTCTTCTTCCTGATGGGAAAATAGAGTGGCCTGTGCCTGTCCCAACACCAAGAGCTAGTCTCTCATTGGTTCCCCGTCTTCCCGTTCATCCTCAGGACAAATTGCAACCTGTACGGAACAGGAGGTTAAAGGTGCTGATGCTCCAAGTAGGGAGATTGCTAGTAAAGTGGCTGGAATGGCGAACCCGAGCACAAGGAGATGAGAAATGAGGTGCGTTTTAGAAACCTTTCCCCATCACACGGTGTACCATCTTCTGGGTTTCTCATGCATGTTTTCGATGTAGGAAGATGCCCTTGAACCTGGAGATTTGGGACCCATGCGATGGGTAGCACGCAGTATTACTTTAAAGGGTCTGCGTTTGCTCACCCAACCTCACCAGACCTCTCAGCCCCAAGAGTGTCCACCCTTATGTCTCATCCAGCTGTGGGTCTAGATATGGTCAATCCAGGTTGCATCACAGCCCCTGAACGAATTGTGTAAGAATTTCTCTCTCTTTCCCTGTCTTTGTTTCATGGGTTTTTAAAAGTAATTTATTTTTATAATGGGGTTTAGCTGCTTTTCACGGCTGTGTTTAGGCCGCTTTACACCCACTTGACACACTAACAGAGAGATATCAATACATAGGTTTTAAGATTATTACTAGTCAGATATATTCTTGTGCGGTGAATCGGGCGTGTTGTGTCCAGTTCTCTGAGCAAGGAGTAGGTCTTGTCTATTCCATATTGGGTTTATGGAACGGTATCTGAGCTAATTTGAAACTCTTGTTTTATGTATCACCCCACCTCACCTTTCCCGTTAAGCAGCCATAGTGTGTTTTCTGCATGTGTGACTCTGTTCTGTTTTGTAATTCAGTTCAAGTGTAACGGTTTTTACATTCCCTCTATAAGTGACACCTTATGAGAAGTGTCCTTTTCTGTGTGACTTATTTCACTTAGAATCGTCTTACCTAAATCCACTCATCATGCTGCTACTAGCCTTATGACATTGAATTCATGGCTGAGTGATATTCCATTGTACATAAGGACCACAACTTTTTTATCCATTTTTCGCTTTCCTGGGATATTTAAGGTGGAATGAAGTGGAGGTCCTTGTCAACAGAGCAGCCCTAAACTTTGGGGTGCTTGTGTCTTGCTGATTTTCAATTTTCCCACTTTATCCCCCCATGCGTGGAAGTGCCCTATGCTCTCTAAGCTGTGTTTTTTAGATGTTTCAGGACACACCGTACACTTCTCCAGAGTGGCTGTTGGCAATTTACCTCCCGCCCATCAGTGTAGCAAGGCTCCCATTTCTCCATGGCCTGTCCTGCATTTCTGGTTTTGACAGTTTTTTCAGCATGGCCCTTTTGACCGATGGGAAGCGAGACTTCTTTGTAGCGCTGATTTGCCTTTCCAGGTTGCTTGGTTGGCCAAAAAGGGCGTATGCGTTTTTTCCTGAATATATTCAGGAAAAAAGGCATACGCCCTTTTTGGCCAAGGGCATCATTGTCAACGTTTTGCCGCTTTTCATGTGCTTTAAAGGCGATTCGAATCTACCTCCTGAAATCTGTTTCCTGCAATTCTGCCTTGATTTCAAATCCTCTTCTTTGCCTTCCCTCAATATATTTGTGGACGAGAGTTATCATTTATAACTCTGCAGGTTTGTGAATTGCAGTGCCCTGAAGCTCCATTTTACAAGTCGGTTTTTTGGGAGCTGGCCGCAAAAGCGCAGGATGGCTTCAGGCCCTGTTCTGGTTCAGGGGGGCAGGCTGAGCCTGTGGTTAATTCTTCTTCGATGGGAAAATAGAGTGGCCTGTGCCTGTCCCAACACCAAGAGCTAGTCTCTCATTGGTTCCCCGTCTTCCCGTTCATCCTCAGGACAAATTGCAACCTGTACGGAACAGGAGGTTAAATGGTGCTGATGCTCCAAGTAGGGAGATTGCTAGTAAAGTGGCTGGAATGGCGAACCCGAGCACAAGGAGATGAGAAATGAGGTGCGTTTTAGAAACCTTTCCCCATCACACGGTGTACCATCTTCTGGGTTTCTCATGCATGTTTTCGATGTAGGAAGATGCCCTTGAACCTGGAGATTTGGGACCCATGCGATGGGTAGCACGCAGTATTACTTTAAAGGGTCTGCGTTTGCTCACCCAACCTCACCAGACCTCTCAGCCCCAAGAGTGTCCACCCTTATGTCTCATCCAGCTGTGGGTCTAGATATGGTCAATCCAGGTTGCATCACAGCCCCTGAACGAATTGTGTAAGAATTTCTCTCTCTTTCCCTGTCTTTGTTTCATGGGTTTTTAAAAGTAATTTATTTTTATAATGGGGTTTAGCTGCTTTTCACGGCTGTGTTTAGGCCGCTTTACACCCACTTGACACACTAACAGAGAGATATCAATACATAGGTTTTAAGATTATTACTAGTCAGATATATTCTTGTGCGGTGAATCGGGCGTGTTGTGTCCAGTTCTCTGAGCAAGGAGTAGGTCTTGTCTATTCCATATTGGGTTTATGGAACGGTATCTGAGCTAATTTGAAACTCTTGTTTTATGTATCACCCCACCTCACCTTTCCCGTTAAGCAGCCATAGTGTGTTTTCTGCATGTGTGACTCTGTTCTGTTTTGTAATTCAGTTCAAGTGTAACGGTTTTTACATTCCCTCTATAAGTGACACCTTATGAGAAGTGTCCTTTTCTGTGTGACTTATTTCACTTAGAATCGTCTTACCTAAATCCACTCATCATGCTGCTACTAGCCTTATGACATTGAATTCATGGCTGAGTGATATTCCATTGTACATAAGGACCACAACTTTTTTATCCATTTTTCGCTTTCCTGGGATATTTAAGGTGGAAGGAAGTGGAGGTCCTTGTCAACAGAGCAGCCCTAAACTTTGGGGTGCTTGTGTCTTGCTGATTTTCAATTTTCCCACTTTATCCCCCAAGGCGTGGAAGTGCCCTATGCTCTCTAAGCTGTGTTTTTTAGATGTTTCAGGACACACCGTACACTTCTCCAGAGTGGCTGTTGGCAATTTACCTCCCGCCCATCAGTGTAGCAAGGCTCCCATTTCTCCATGGCCTGTCCTGCATTTCTGGTTTTGACAGTTTTTTCAGCATGGCCCTTTTGACCGATGGGAAGCGGAGACTTCTTTGTAGCGCTGATTTGCCTTTCCAGGTTGCTTGGTTGGCCAAAAAGGGCGTATGCGTTTTTTCCTGAATATATTCAGGAAAAAACGCATACGCCCTTTTTGGCCAAGGGCATCATTGTCAACGTTTTGCCGCTTTTCATGTGCTTTAAAGGCGATTCGAATCTACCTCCTGAAATCTGTTTCCTGCAATTCTGCCTTGATTTCAAATCCTCTTCTTTGCCTTCCCTCAATATATTTGTGGACGAGAGTTATCATTTATAACTCTGCAGGTTTGTGAATTGCAGTGCCCTGAAGCTCCATTTTACAAGTCGGTTTTTTGGGAGCTGGCCGCAAAAGCGCAGGATGGCTTCAGGCCCTGTTCTGGTTCCGGGGGGCAGGCTGAGCCTGTGGTTAATTCTTCTTCCTGATGGGAAAATAGAGTGGCCTGTGCCTGTCCCAACACCAAGAGCTAGTCTCTCATTGGTTCCCCGTCTTCCCGTTCATCCTCAGGACAAATTGCAACCTGTACGGAACAGGAGGTTAAAGGTGCTGATGCTCCAAGTAGGGAGATTGCTAGTAAAGTGGCTGGAATGGCGAACCCGAGCACAAGGAGATGAGAAATGAGGTGCGTTTTAGAAACCTTTCCCCATCACACGGTGTACCATCTTCTGGGTTTCTCATGCATGTTTTCGATGTAGGAAGATGCCCTTGAACCTGGAGATTTGGGACCCATGCGATGGGTAGCACGCAGTATTACTTTAAAGGGTCTGCGTTTGCTCACCCAACCTCACCAGACCTCTCAGCCCCAAGAGTGTCCACCCTTATGTCTCATCCAGCTGTGGGTCTAGATATGGTCAATCCAGGTTGCATCACAGCCCCTGAACGAATTGTGTAAGAATTTCTCTCTCTTTCCCTGTCTTTGTTTCATGGGTTTTTAAAAGTAATTTATTTTTATAATGGGGTTTAGCTGCTTTTCACGGCTGTGTTTAGGCCGCTTTACACCCACTTGACACACTAACAGAGAGATATCAATACATAGGTTTTAAGATTATTACTAGTCAGATATATTCTTGTGCGGTGAATCGGGCGTGTTGTGTCCAGTTCTCTGAGCAAGGAGTAGGTCTTGTCTATTCCATATTGGGTTTATGGAACGGTATCTGAGCTAATTTGAAACTCTTGTTTTATGTATCACCCCACCTCACCTTTCCCGTTAAGCAGCCATAGTGTGTTTTCTGCATGTGTGACTCTGTTCTGTTTTGTAATTCAGTTCAAGTGTAACGGTTTTTACATTCCCTCTATAAGTGACACCTTATGAGAAGTGTCCTTTTCTGTGTGACTTATTTCACTTAGAATCGTCTTACCTAAATCCACTCATCATGCTGCTACTAGCCTTATGACATTGAATTCATGGCTGAGTGATATTCCATTGTACATAAGGACCACAACTTTTTTATCCATTTTTCGCTTTCCTGGGATATTTAAGGTGGAAGGAAGTGGAGGTCCTTGTCAACAGAGCAGCCCTAAACTTTGGGGTGCTTGTGTCTTGCTGATTTTCAATTTTCCCACTTTATCCCCCCATGCGTGGAAGTGCCCTATGCTCTCTAAGCTGTGTTTTTTAGATGTTTCAGGACACACCGTACACTTCTCCAGAGTGGCTGTTGGCAATTTACCTCCCGCCCATCAGTGTAGCAAGGCTCCCATTTCTCCATGGCCTGTACTGCATTTCTGGTTTTGACAGTTTTTTCAGCATGGCCCTTTTGACCGATGGGAAGCGAGACTTCTTTGTAGCGCTGATTTGCCTTTCCAGGTTGCTTGGTTGGCCAAAAAGGGCGTATGCATTTTTTCCTGAATATATTCAGGAAAAAACGCATACGCCCTTTTTGGCCAAGGGCATCATTGTCAACGTTTTGCCACTTTTCATGTGCTTTAAAGGCGATTCGAATCTACCTCCTGAAATCTGTTTCCTGCAATTCTGCCTTGATTTCAAATCCTCTTCTTTGCCTTCCCTCAATATATTTGTGGACGAGAGTTATCATTTATAACTCTGCAGGTTTGTGAATTGCAGTGCCCTGAAGCTCCATTTTACAAGTCGGTTTTTTGGGAGCTGGCCGCAAAAGCGCAGGATGGCTTCAGGCCCTGTTCTGGTTCAGGGGGGCAGGCTGAGCCTGTGGTTAATTCTTCTTCCTGATGGGAAAATAGAGTGGCCTGTGCCTGTCCCAACACCAAGAGCTAGTCTCTCATTGGTTCCCCGTCTTCCCGTTCATCCTCAGGACAAATTGCAACCTGTACGGAACAGGAGGTTAAAGGTGCTGATGCTCCAAGTAGGGAGATTGCTAGTAAAGTGGCTGGAATGGCGAACCCGAGCACAAGGAGATGAGAAATGAGGTGCGTTTTAGAAACCTTTCCCCATCACACGGTGTACCATCTTCTGGGTTTCTCATGCATGTTTTCGATGTAGGAAGATGCCCTTGAACCTGGAGATTTGGGACCCATGCGATGGGTAGCACGCAGTATTACTTTAAAGGGTCTGCGTTTGCTCACCCAACCTCACCAGACCTCTCAGCCCCAAGAGTGTCCACCCTTATGTCTCATCCAGCTGTGGGTCTAGATATGGTCAATCCAGGTTGCATCACAGCCCCTGAACGAATTGTGTAAGAATTTCTCTCTCTTTCCCTGTCTTTGTTTCATGGGTTTTTAAAAGTAATTTATTTTTATAATGGGGTTTAGCTGCTTTTCACGGCTGTGTTTAGGCCGCTTTACACCCACTTGACACACTAACAGAGAGATATCAATACATAGGTTTTAAGATTATTACTAGTCAGATATATTCTTGTGCGGTGAATCGGGCGTGTTGTGTCCAGTTCTCTGAGCAAGGAGTAGGTCTTGTCTATTCCATATTGGGTTTATGGAACGGTATCTGAGCTAATTTGAAACTCTTGTTTTATGTATCACCCCACCTCACCTTTCCCGTTAAGCAGCCATAGTGTGTTTTCTGCATGTGTGACTCTGTTCTGTTTTGTAATTCAGTTCAAGTGTAACGGTTTTTACATTCCCTCTATAAGTGACACCTTATGAGAAGTGTCCTTTTCTGTGTGACTTATTTCACTTAGAATCGTCTTACCTAAATCCACTCATCATGCTGCTACTAGCCTTATGACATTGAATTCATGGCTGAGTGATATTCCATTGTACATAAGGACCACAACTTTTTTATCCATTTTTCGCTTTCCTGGGATATTTAAGGTGGAATGAAGTGGAGGTCCTTGTCAACAGAGCAGCCCTAAACTTTGGGGTGCTTGTGTCTTGCTGATTTTCAATTTTCCCACTTTATCCCCCCATGCGTGGAAGTGCCCTATGCTCTCTAAGCTGTGTTTTTTAGATGTTTCAGGACACACCGTACACTTCTCCAGAGTGGCTGTTGGCAATTTACCTCCCGCCCATCAGTGTAGCAAGGCTCCCATTTCTCCATGGCCTGTCCTGCATTTCTGGTTTTGACACTTTTTTCAGCATGGCCCTTTTGACCGATGGGAAGCGAGACTTCTTTGTAGCGCTGATTTGCCTTTCCAGGTTGCTTGGTTGGCCAAAAAGGGCGTATGCGTTTTTTCCTGAATATATTCAGGAAAAAAGGCATACGCCCTTTTTGGCCAAGGGCATCATTGTCAACGTTTTGCCGCTTTTCATGTGCTTTAAAGGCGATTCGAATCTACCTCCTGAAATCTGTTTCCTGCAATTCTGCCTTGATTTCAAATCCTCTTCTTTGCCTTCCCTCAATATATTTGTGGACGAGAGTTATCATTTATAACTCTGCAGGTTTGTGAATTGCAGTGCCCTGAAGCTCCATTTTACAAGTCGGTTTTTTGGGAGCTGGCCGCAAAAGCGCAGGATGGCTTCAGGCCCTGTTCTGGTTCAGGGGGGCAGGCTGAGCCTGTGGTTAATTCTTCTTCCTGATGGGAAAATAGAGTGGCCTGTGCCTGTCCCAACACCAAGAGCTAGTCTCTCATTGGTTCCCCGTCTTCCCGTTCATCCTCAGGACAAATTGCAACCTGTACGGAACAGGAGGTTAAAGGTGCTGATGCTCCAAGTAGGGAGATTGCTAGTAAAGTGGCTGGAATGGCGAACCCGAGCACAAGGAGATGAGAAATGAGGTGCGTTTTAGAAACCTTTCCCCATCACACGGTGTACCATCTTCTGGGTTTCTCATGCATGTTTTCGATGTAGGAAGATGCCCTTGAACCTGGAGATTTGGGACCCATGCGATGGGTAGCACGCAGTATTACTTTAAAGGGTCTGCGTTTGCTCACCCAACCTCACCAGACCTCTCAGCCCCAAGAGTGTCCACCCTTATGTCTCATCCAGCTGTGGGTCTAGATATGGTCAATCCAGGTTGCATCACAGCCCCTGAACGAATTGTGTAAGAATTTCTCTCTCTTTCCCTGTCTTTGTTTCATGGGTTTTTAAAAGTAATTTATTTTTATAATGCGGTTTAGCTGCTTTTCACGGCTGTGTTTATGCCGCTTTACACCCACTTGACACACTAACAGAGAGATATCAATACATAGGTTTTAAGATTAT